>NC_084619.1:73904124-73929124 GCF_033978795.1 Nerophis ophidion
ACAGTGACAGCAACTCGATCCTTTCATTTTTTTTTTTTTTTTTTTAAGGAGGGGGGAGAGAAAGGGGAATCTCAAGCTTTGGGGGAAAACTGGGGGAAGGTCTGACTCACATATTTTTTTTCTTCTTCTTCTCTCGGCGGTGCACACTGACTTCTCTTTCTTCCTGATAGCTGTCTGCTAGAGTCAGAAGACAAATAACAAAGGCTAACGTTCCCCCCGGAGGCTTCAACTAATTCTTTTTTTTTTTTTTTTCCCAGTCCATCCACACACACAAAAAAAATAAGGATACAGCAGACGTTATGTCCTCTGTCACCCTCTCTGGACTTTGGAGAGTTTGGATGTATTCGGAAAGGAAACTGATTATTTATACTTTTAATGGATTATTTTACTTTATATTTATTATACATATAATAATATATATCTATTTTTATAACATTTTATCATTGTTCATATTTAATTATTGTAGTATTATCATTATTATTATTATTATTATTATTATAATCAATGTACTATTTGTAAATATTAAATACATTTACCGTATTTTCCGGACTCTAAGCCGCTAATTTTTACCCTATGCTTTGAACCCTGCGGCTTATAAAACGGTGCAACAAATTTATGGATTTTTCTTCGCTAACGGCCATAAAGTGATGTCTTCAAAAAATATTTTGCATAAAACACCAACAGAGACACTGAAAAAGTGTGTTATTGTTTGTGGGATGGCGCTTCCTGTTTCTCCCGGACTTTAAGCCACTACTTTTTAGCCTATGCTTTGAACCCTGCAGCTTCTAAAACGCTGCAATTATTTTCTGGATTTGTCGTATCTAACGAACATTTTAGAACAAATATTTTCAAAAAAACACCAACAGAGACACTGAAAAAGTGTGTTAATGTTTGTGGGATGGCGCTTCCTGTTTCTCCCGGACTTTAAGCCACTACTTTTTAGCCTATGCTTTGAACCCTGCAGCTTCTAAAACGGTGCAATTATTTTCTGGATTTGTCGTATCTAACGAACATTTTAGAACAAATATTTTTCAAAAAAACACCAACAGAGGACACTGAAAAAGTGTGTTATTGTTTGTGGGATGGCGCTTCCTGTTTCTCCCGGACTTTAAGCCACTACTTTTTAGCCTATGCTTTGAACCCTGCAGCTTCTAAAACGGTGCAATTATTTTCTGGATTTGTCGTATCTAACGAACATTTTAGAACAAATATTTTTCAAAAAAACACCAACAGAGACACTGAAAAAGTGTGTTATTGTTTGTGCGATGGCGCTATCTTTTAGACCAGTCCGCTCACTGCAGTTGGTGCGGGTTGATAATATACTTCCTGTTTTTTCCAAACTCTAAGCCGTTACTTTTTACCCTATGCTTCGAACCCTGCGGCTTCTAAAACGGTGCAGATATTTTCTGGATTTGTCGTATCTAACGGCCATTTTCAACAAATATTTTGCATAAAACACCAACACACCAACACAGAAAAAGTGTGTTATTGTTTGTGCGATGGCGCTATCTTTTAGACCAGTCCGCTCATTGCAGTTGAAGCGGGTTGATAATATACTTCCTGTTTCTCCCGGACTTTAAGCCACTACTTTTTAACCTATGCTTTGAAACCTGCGGCTTATAAAACGGTGCAACAAATTTATGGATTTTTCTTCGCTAACGGCCATAAAGTGATGTCTTCAACAAATATTTTGCATAAAACACCAACAGAGACACTGAAAAAGTCTGTTATTGTTTGTGGGATGGCGCTTCCTGTTTCTCCCGGACTTTAAGCCACTACTTTTTACCCTATGCTTTGAACCCTGCAGCTTCTAAAACGGTGCAATTATTTTCTGGATTTGTCGTATCTAACGAACATTTTAGAACAAATATTTTTCAAAAAAACACCAACAGAGACACTGAAAAAGTGTGTTATTGTTTGTGGGATGGCGCTTCCTGTTTCTCCCGGACTTTAAGCCACTACTTTTTACCCTATGCTTTGAACCCTGCAGCTTCTAAAACGGTGCAATTATTTTCTGGATTTGTCGTATCTAACGAACATTTTAGAACAAATATTTTTCAAAAAAACACCAACAGAGACACTGAAAAAGTGTGTTATTGTTTGTGCGATGGCGCTATCTTTTAGACCAGTCCCGCTCACTGCAGTTGGTGCGGGTTGATAATATACTTCCTGTTTTTTCCAAACTCTAAGCCGTTACTTTTTACCCTATGCTTTCGAACCCTGCGGCTTCTAAAACGGTGCAGATATTTTCTGGATTTGTCGTATCTAACGGCCATTTTCAACAAATATTTTGCATAAAACCCCAACACACCAACACACAGAAAAAGTGTGTTATTGTTTGTGCGATGGCGCTATCTTTTAGACCAGTCCGCTCACTGCAGTTGGTGCGGGTTGATAATATACTTCCTGTTTCTCCCGGACTTTAAGCCACTACGTTTTAACCTATGCTTTGAACCCTGCGGCTTCTAAAACGGTGCAGCTATTTTCTGGATTTGTCTTCACTAACAGCCATTGTCAACAAATACTTTTCATAAAACACCAACAGAGACACTGAACAAGTTTGTTATTGTTTGTGCGATGGCGCTATCTTTTAGACCAGTCCGCTCATTGCAGTTGGTGCGTGTTGATAATATACTTCCTGTTTCTCCCGGACTTTAAGCGCTACTTTTTAGCCTACACTTCGCACCCTGCGGCTTATAAAACAGTGCAGCAAATGTATGGATTTTTCTCCGCTAACGGCCATAAAGTGATGTTTTCAACAAATATTTTGCATCAAACACCAACAGAGACACTGAAAAAGTGTGTTATTGTTTGTGCGATGGCGCTATCTTTTAGACCAGTCCGCTCACTGCAGTTGGTGCGGGTTGATAATATACTTCCTGTTTCTCCCGGACTTTAAGCCACTACGTTTTAACCTATGCTTTGAACCCTGTGGCTTCTAAAACGGTGCAGCTATTTTCTGGATTTGTCTTCACTAACAGCCATTGTCAACAAATATTTTTCAAAAAAACACCAACAGAGACACTGAAAAAGTGTGTTTTTGTTTGGGCAATGGCCTCATCTTTTGGACCAGTCCGCTCACTGCAGTTGGTGCGGGTTGATAATATACTTCCTGTTTCTCCCGGACTTTAAGCCACTACTTTTTAACCTATGCTTTGAACCCTGCGGCTTCTAAAACGGTGCAGCTATTTTCTGGATTTTTCTTCGCTAACAGCCATTGTCAACAAATAGTTTGCATCAAACACCAACAGAGACGGTGAAAAAGTGTGTTATTGTTTGTGCGATGGCGCTATCTTTTAGACCAGTTCGCTCACTGCAGTTGGTGCGGGTTGATAATATACTTCCTGTTTCTCCCGGACTTTAAGCTACTACTTTTTAACCTATGCTTTGAAACCTGCGGCTTCTAAAACGGTGCAGCTATTTTCTGGATTTGTCTTCGCTAACAGCCATTGTCAACAAATAGTTTTCATAAAACACCAACAGAGACAGTGAAAAAGTTTGTTATTGTTTGTGCGATGGCGCTATCTTTTAGACCGGTCCGCTCACTGTAGTTGGTGCGGGTTGATAACATACTTCCTGTTTCTTCCAGACTCTAAGCCACTAATTTTTACCCTATGCTTTGAACTAGACATGTCCGATACTGGCTTTTTTTGGCGATATCTGATATTCCGATATGGTCCAACTCTTAATTACCGATTCCGATACCAACTGATACCGATATTTACAGTTGTCCATCCATCCATTCATCCATTTTATACCGCTTGTCCCTTTTGGGGTGGCGGGGGATCATACAAATGTTGTTCTAATTGATTTAATCAACACTAAATTGTGTTGTTTCACATTAAAAGTAGCTTTTTAGTGTTGCCATGTGATGTTCCTCGATGTCACTTGTTCCGGAGGAAAAAAAAAAATATTAGCATACTGGTTGGATATCTGTTTCCAGCATGAATACGTATCTAATTAATAATAAAGCCCGTCAAGAGAGAAAACTCCACCATGTACTGAGAATATGACGATGGTGCACACACACTAGTCTGCATGATCATTTCCCAGACTAATAGTTAGCCTAAACACCTTCATGCATATTGAATGGGATGCTTATGGCGGCCCCGAGGGGCCAACATGACAGCGTTTTGGAAAGAACATTTCCCACAAAGCAACAGTGATTTGAAAGAAACACATGAGTGTAGTTTGTAGCACATTAAAAACTTGGTCCATGATCATTACTGTCCAATGAATACCAAGTATCTCCATTTTCTTCATTCAAAACAAAAAACATGATTTTTTGTTTTTTGACGAATGATAATGATGATAATAAATACAGACATGGTTTTTATTGGACAGCAAAATTATACTGCATACTGGAATCATGTTTTTTTAAACTGTATTTTGAGCCCGAGGGCCCTCAAGGATCCACTTTTTCACTTCTCGGAGGCAGCACTCTACTCTGCACGCAAATAACGCAAAGAAACTTAACGGGAGTTATTCTTTTAGTTGTACTTTATTTTTAAAACAATGTTATTAGTAATTTACAATATTTAGTAGTATTTTAGTAGCTTTACTCTCGACTTTTCTCATAATTAGTTCACTTTTTTCTAGAGAATTTTTTAAACCTTTCTACCACACATTTTTAGATTAATATTTAATATAAACTTTATTCCTAACAATTTGTATGTAATTCCAGGTATTTAGGTTGACTGATATTGTTTTTTTAAATCTATTTTAACACAAGATGTAATTCACTATTATCTATTATTTTAATACATTACTATTATGTATTTATTTTATTTTAAATATTTTGTACTTATTATAATTTTATTTGTTAATATCTTCAATATTTAGAATATATATATATATATATATATATATACATATATATATATACTTAGATATGTACATATATAAATAAATATATATATATATATATATATATACATATATATATATATATGTGTGTGTGTGTGTAAATATATATTATATATATATGCACATATATATTTTACATATGTATATAAATATATATATATATAGACACATATACATACACATATATATACATATATACACATATACATACATACATACAAATATATATATATATATGTATATATATACATATATATATATATATATATATATATATATATATATATATATATATACACATATATATATGTATATATCCATCCATCCATCATCTTCCGCTTATCCGAGGTCGGGTCGCGGGGGCAACAGCCTAAGCAGGGAAACCCAGACTTCCCTCTCCCCAGCCACTTCGTCTAGCTCTTCCCGGGGGATCCCGAGGCGTTCCCAGGCCAGCCGGGAGACATATATATATATATATATATATATATATATATATATATATATATATATATATATATATATATATATATATATATATATATATATACATTATATAATATATATATACATACATAATATATACATACATTATATACCATATATATATATATATATATATATATATACATACATATATATATATATATATATATATATATATATATATACATACATATATATATATATATACATACATATATATATATATACATATAAATACATATACACATATACATATATATACATATACACATATATACATATAAATACATATACACATATACATATATATACATATACACATATATATATATATATCTATATATATATTTATGTATATATATATATATATATATATATATATATATATATATATATATATCTGCCGATGAGCGGTCTAATTTCGATCTTTTTTCATATATAAGGCGCACCGGATTACGGGCGCATAAAAGGAGTCTTTTTTTTTTTTTTTCAGGGAAAAGACTTCCTTGTGGTCTACATAACATGTAATGGTGGTTCTTTGGTCAAAATGTTGAATTGATGATGTTTTACAGACTAAAACATGTTGATAGACTTTTGAGAACTGTGTGCAATGTTCAATATTTTCAATGGAACATATAAAATGACTGCCATCTACTGGTCACACTTTTCGTCGCACCATGTACTAAATAAAATAGTGTTGAGGTCGTTAAAGAGAACCAAAATTGTTCCGTACGTAAGGCACACTGTTAAGTTTTGAGAAAATGAAATGATTTTAAGTGCACCTTATAGTCCGAAAAATACGGTATTTTAAAACTTATACTATTATTATGCATTATTGTAATACATTGTGTTTTACTATTATGTATTTAATTTTCTATATATTTTTTACATATTGTATTTATTAGAATTTATTTTTTTAAATTATATTTTAAATATTTAGAAAACATTTAAAAAAAAAAAAAAAAAGATGGTACCTTCACTATAACCTTTACGATGCACTGTATTTTCCGGTCCATAGCGCGCGCCAAATTATAAATCGCATAAACCGTGTGTAATGTTCTATTTTTTCAATGGAACATATAAAATGCTGGTGTTTACTTGAGTAATATTGCAGTCTACAGGTACCTCCTATGTGTGACTGCTTTCTACTGGTCACACTAATCATTTCACCATGTACCAAATAAAATAGCTTTAAGGTCGGTAAGCACATCCAGAATTATTCCGTATTTTAGGCGCACCGGTTCATAAGGCGCACTGTCTAGTTTTGAGAGAATGAAATTATTTTAAGTGCGCCTTATAGTCCGAAAAATATGGTATTTTAAACTTATACTATTATCATAATATATTATTGTAATACATTGTGTTTTACTTATGATCTGCTACTTGGATCATGGCATATTCTGGTTTTGTTCTGTTATTTTGTCTTCCTTAGTTCCTGGTGGCACTTCCTGTTTTGTTCTGTTGTCATAGTTACGTATTAGTGTCACCTGCCTTGTGTTTTTGACGCGCACCTGCTTTCCTAATTTCTGTCCCTATTTAAGCCTGCCCTTTTTTGTCATTCGTTCTCGCAGTCTGATTTGTATTTGATGCAACAGGTGACGTCGCTATCCCCGCTTGGGGTAAAGACTTTGTGTACGTTAGCTTCCACGCTATTTTATTTATGTATTTATTTCCCTAGCTCACATGCTAGTGTCTTTAGTTCTTTCTAGCTCACATGCTAGTTCTGTTGGTGTTGTCTGTAATGCCTTTGTGCAAGTGTTTCTGTTCTTAGTTTGTTTTGTAGTATAAAATAAATCTTCATTTCTCACCTTCACGCTTTGTCCTTATCCGACTGCACTTTGAGAGAACAAACACGCACCACGATGCCAGCCAAATGTCACATTACTATTATTTTTAATATATTTCTACATATTGTATTTATTATAATTACATTTTTTTTAAACATTTTGTAAAAAAAAAAGAAAAAAAGTTGTACCTTTATTATCATCTTTACTACATAATAAACTTATTTTTAAATATTTGCCACAGGCGCTTGACCAATTTGATGTGTGCACATATGAGTATTCGAGTTAGATTTGGGGAAATAATACAATTGTGTTTTAAATTAAAACAATTACAAATACACTTTAATATGATCTTGAAAAAAAAAAAAAGGTTGACTAAATGAGTAAAGCAACGGCCGTGTCGTGGCAAACGCCGCCTCCTGTCATCGCAGCAGCTAATAATTAGGCTTCCTCTCGCCACAAAGGGCGGTGCCACGGCGACAAAAGCCCACGGCGAAGCGAGGTGGCGGCTTTGGCGGCCGCATTCTAAACAGTCTGACCGGGATGATTAATGAGCGGGGCCACAGAGCAAACGCGGCAATCTCGCCTCCGCACAAAGACTGCTGCCTGCGAGCCGCGAAACCAAACAAAACTCAACAAGACGAGGCCTGTCCTCGCCGCGGAACGCCAATTGAGGCCCGATGGCGGGCGGCGAGGAAACATGGCGAGTAAATAAATGATGGCATTTTGACCGACAGCTTGTGAAGACTTTATTTAACCTCGGAGCGCTCTGCTGGGCCGTCCTCATTAACATTTCCACACTTGAATGGCGAGGTCAGTCGGGTTCCATGGGAGTCCGGTTCAAAAACCCCCATCCCCTTTCCCACACAAAACACAGGAGTTGACGACTGCGGCACCAGATCTTTACCGGCGACGCTTGATGACCTCATCAAACCGCCGCGAGCGCAGCATAAAAACAAGAAGAGTGTGTTGTTGCCGGTGCTGTAGCCGTGGCTAACAAGCCAGCTCGCTTGGAGACTGATAAAAGAAACCATGTCAATGGTTTGGGATTATTTTAAAATGTCTCTGACGAACGAAAAAAAACTGGCAACGACTGCAAAACGTTGGTTATGAGAGGAGGAACCAAAATGTCTTCCTTTAATACGAGCAATTTGATCTCCCGCCTCTTCAAGAATAATAAGAAGATTTGAAAAAATTGGAATTGCAGTGTTGACATTATCAATCAATCAATCAATGTTTACTTATATAGCCCTGAATCACTAGTGTCTCAAAGGGCTGCCCAAACCACTACGACATCCTTGGTAGGCCCACATAAGGGCAAGGAAAAGCTCACACCCAGTGGAACGTCGGTGACAATGATGACTATGAGAACCTTGGAGAGGACGAAAGCAATGGATGTCGAGCGGGTCTAACATGATACTGTGAAAGTTCAATCCATAGTGGATCCAACACAGTCGCGAGAGTCCAGTCCAAAGCGGATCCAAAACAGCAGCGAGAGTCCCGTTCACAGCGGAGCCAGCAGGAAACCATCCCAAGCGGAGGCGGATCAGCAGCGCAGAGATGTCCCCAGCCGATACACAGGCGAGCAGTACATGGCCACCGGATCGGACCGGACCCCCTCCACAAGGGAGAGTGGGACATAGGAGAAAAAAAGAGAAATGGCAGATCAACTGGTCTAAAAAGGGAGTCTATTTAAAGGCTAGAGTATACAAATGAGTTTTAAGGTGAGACTTAAATGCTTCTACTGAGGTGAAATCTCGAACTGTTACCGGGAGGGCATTCCAGAGTACTGGAGCCCGAACGGAAAACGCTCTATAGCCCGCAGACTTTTTTTGGGCTCTAGGAATCACTAATAAGCCGGAGTCTTTTGAAGGCAGATTTCTTGCCGGGACATATGGTACAATACAATCGACAAGATAGGATGGAGCTAGACCGTGTAGTATTTTATACGTAATTAGTAAAACCTTAAAGTCACATCTTAAGTGCACAGGAAGCCAGTGCAGGTGAGCCAGTATAGGTATATATGTATATATATATGTATATAAAGGTATATACAGTATAGGTATATACGTATGTATATATGTATATAAAGGTATATACAGTATAGGTATATATGTATGTATATATGTATATAAAGGTATATACAGTACAGGCGTAATATGATCAAACTTTCTTCTTCTTGTCAAAAGTCTAGCAGCCGCATTTTGTACCAACTGTAATCTTTTAATGCTAGACATGGGGAGACCCGAAAATAATACGTTACAGTAATTGAGACGAGGCGTAACAAACGCATGGATAATGATCTCAGCGTCTTTAGTGGACAGAACGGAGCGAATTTTAGCGATATTACGGAGATGAAAGAAGGCCGTTTTAGTAACGCTTTTAATGTGTGCCTCAAAGGAGAGAGTTGGGTGGAAGATAATACCCAGATTCTTTACCGAGTCGCCTTGTTTAATTGTTTGGTTGTCAAATGTTAAAGTTGTATTATTAAATAGAGGTCGGTGTCTAGCAAGACCGATAATCAGCATTTCCGTTTTTTTGGTGTTGAGTTGCAAAAAGTTAGCGCACGTCCATTGTTTAATTTCGTTAAGACACGCCTCCAACTGACTCCAACTGATATATATATATATATATATATATATATATATATATATATATATATATATATATATATATATATATATATATATATATACACATACGTACGTACATACATACATATACATACATACATATATATATATATACATATATATATATATACATATATATATATATATATATATATAGGTGTGGGAAAAATCACAAGACTACTTCGTCTCTACAGAACTGTTTCATGAGGGCTTCCCCTCAATCATCAGTATCGAGCACTATTCTCTGGATAATCCAATCAAGACATATATATATATATATATATATATATATATATATATATATATATATATATATATATTATATATATATATATATATCCAGTGGTCTGTTTACAGGCATTTTGCATTAACAAAATTATTGCTGCTTTTAACTGTAATGTGAAGCCAGTGGAATGCAGCAATTACTTAAATCAGTGGTCCCCAACCACCGGGCCGCGGCCCGATTGGTACCGGGCCGCAGATCATTTTTTTATTGAAAAGAAAATATATATATATATATTTTTATTTATTTTTTTTTTTTTTATTTATTAAATCAACATAAAAAACACAATTTACACTTACAATTAGTGCAGCAACCACAAAAACCTCCCTTTTTCATGACAAAAACATCCCTTTTTAATGTCCGCGGGACAAATTATTAAGCGTTGACCGGTCCGCGGCTACAGAAAGGACCACTGATTTAAATGACTCAATCCACACACACTTTCCTGGTTTAAGTGCATTAAAAAAAAAAAAAAAAACAGTACAAAAAATTCAACAAACATGGTCACAGATATCACAACCTGCTCATTGGTATTATTTAAAAAAGGCCAATTCACATAAAAATAAAACAACAACAATATGACACCCATTAGTTATCATCTATTACAACGGACTATGGGGAAAATACATTTTTGACCCGGCATATTTGGTCACATTTTCAGTAGACCCATAAAATATTCATAAATTAATTTTTTCGTGACCAACAAGTATGTGTTCTAATCATTCCATCACTAAAAAAAATACGAGTTGTAGAAATTCTTCTCAACTCAAGACAGCCACGACATTATGTCCTTCACAAGTGTATGCAAACTTTTGACCGTGACTCTTCATGCTGCAAACTCCTCATCTTTTTTTTTTTTTTTGTGTTGTGTATCCTCAACATGACAGGAACATATTCATCGCTCCTTTTCATTAAGTTAATGCTACCTGCAACATTTTTTTTCCCAATGATAGACATTTAAAATGACAGAAAACATCTTATTATTATTTTTTTCCCCTCAAAGAAAACTTTGACACACAAACAAGACCACTCTCGTCAACAATTACCTTAAATATTTGGACTCTCAGTTGTTCCGGGCAGGGTTTTTTTTTTTTATATATATATATATATATATATATATATATATTTTATTATTCTCCACCCCTGCACTTTTCCATGCTCAGCTGGCAGGGGCTCTTAGTTGTCACAACATCTCCTTTTAATGTGGCTGACAGGGGGTTATTTACTCCCATATATGTTTTCTCTCCAATTACACCCCGGCGGGATGGAGGCTGCCAATGCTGACGGTCACCTCCTTTTTGAGTACTTCTTCCTGCTCGCCGCACTATATTTTTCATGTTTTGAGGTTCTATTAGAGAGGAGGACTCTCTCATTTGTCTGTCCTTGGCCCAAAGTGTTGTTTAACACTTGACAGGCATCGGCAACACAATGCCAAACAATCTTTGTCGAGACAAGGCCGTGATTGTCCATGGTACCCCCCCCCCCCCCCCCCCCCCCCCCCCCCCTTCCTCCTCCAGCTCAGAATATGAACATTGCTTCCCAGGAATGAGATACAGAACAATCAATTGGAAGAAGAAAAAATGCGAACACAAAGCGCAACCCCCCCACCCCCTAAAAAAATAGTTATCAACATCATTTGGAGGATTCTTTGAGGCTGTTTGCAGCAATCAGACTGATCAAAGGCGGTAAAATGATACCCAGGGACTGACATCTCCGATAGACGAGAAGACGCGAGCCGCCCTCGCAATCAATAGAGCAAAACAAGACGGCATGTGTGAGCATGGCTTTAAGCAAAGTGGGATGCCAAATGCAAAAGGCGGCCATTGATGGCCCGATGAAAAATGCATGATTTCACAAGAAGCAGCACTCGTTTTATTTATTTATTTATTTCCTTTCATCAAGCAGGCAAAGATCGATGGGTACGGAATCAAAGATGATTTGCTACAGCCGCCACCTGACAAATGTTTAAAACAATTTTTTAAATGTAATTTAATTTAATTTAATTTAATTTAATTTAATTTAATTTAATTTAATTTAATTTCATTTAATTTCATTTATTTTAATTTAATTTAATTTAAATTAAGTTAATTTTTTTTACATTTTTTAAAACAATTTTTTATAACATTTGAATAGAGTTGTCCGATATTATCGGCCGATTAATGCTTTTAAAATTGTAACATCGGAAATTATCGGTATCTGTTACAAAAAGTAAAATGTACGGAGTGGTACAGAGCGGCAATAAACCTTAAAGGCGCTGCCTTTGTGTGCCGGCCCAATCACATAATATCTACTTTGTTTTCCACACACACCTGCCACCGTAGCCCCCACTCCCCCCCATCTGTTGCGAGTCTCAAGATGTATGTTGTAAAATATATATGCTATGGAGGTTTTTTACCCCACTCCAGACTGGGTCCCCTACCTAATTTTTTTTGCGGGTCTCAAAAGTTAAAGACATTTCGTCGCTGCGTTCATGGTATTATCTCTCAACTAAACGTTCATTTTAACCCGTCAGAGACAAGCGGCGGACTTACACAGACATGCATCCACAAAAAATATACACCACAACGCACTTAACGCGAATCCCTTAGGGGTGATGGACGGCTGGGCAGCGCCTGAAGAGCTGCGGCCTGCCACCATAGCCCCCACTCCCCCCCATCTGTTGCAAGTCTCGAGATGTAAGTTGTAAAATGTATATGTGGTTTGCTATGGAGGTTTTTTTCTCCACTAGATTCTAGAATGTATTTCTTTACTCATCCTTCTCCAGCATTTACCTTTTTCCCATCAGCGTTCCTGTTCTGTAACCCTGTACACTGTTTGTTTTTCTAATCTTGAATGGGTTTGTGCTGAAAACAAAGTTTTGCTGTACTTGTGCAATGACAACAAAGACTTACTTACCTACCTACCTAATGTTTTTTGTAGGTCTCAAAAGTTGAGGGTATATAACCACTGCATTCATGGTATTATCTCTCAACTAAACGTTCATTTTAACCCATCAGAGACAAGCGGCGGACTTACACACACATGCATCCACAAAAAATATACACCACAACGCACTTAACGCGAATCCCTTAGGGGTGATGGACGGCTGGGCAGCGCCTGAAGAGCTGCGGCCTGTCACCGTAGCCCCCACTCTCCCCAATCTGTTGCAAGTCTCGAGATGTATGTTGTAAAATATATATGCTATGGAGGTTTTTTCCCCACTCCAGACTGGGTCCCCTACTGAATTTTTTTTGCAGGTCTCAAAAGTTAAGGACATTTCGTCGCTGCGTTCATGGGATCATCTCTCAACTAAACGTTCATTTTAACCCATCAGAGACGAGCGGCGGACTTACACACACATGCATCCACAAAAAACATACACCAAAAGGCCCTTAACGCGAATCCCTTAGGGGTGATGGACGGCTGGGCAGCGCCTGAAGAGCTGCGGCCTGCCACTGTAGCCCCCACTCCACCCCATCTGTTGCAAGTCTCGAGATGTATGTTGTAAAATATATATGCTATAGAGGTTTTTTTCCCCACTCCAGACTGGGTCCCCTACTTAATTTTTTTTGCGGGTCTCAAAAGTTAAGGACATTTCGTCGCTGCGTTCATGGATTATCTCTTAACTAAACGTTCATTTTAACCCATCGGAGACGAGTGGCGGACTTACACAGACATGCATCCACAAAAAATATACACCACAACGCCCTTGACGTGAATCCCTTAGGGGTGATGGACGGCTGGGCAGCGCCTGAAGAGCTGCGGCCTGCCACTGTAGCCCCCACTCCACCCCATCTGTTGCAAGTCTCGAGATGTATGTTGTAAAATATATATGCTATGGAGGTTTTTTTCCCCACTCCAGACTGGGTCCCCTACCTAATTTTTTTTGCAGGTCTCAAAAGTTAAGGACATTTCGTCGCTACGTTCATGGGATCGTCTCTCAACTAAACGTTCATTTTAACCCATCGGAGACAAGCGGTGGACTTACACACACATGCATCCACAAAAAATATACACCGCAACGCCCTTGACGTGAATCCCTTAGGGGTGATGGACGGCTGGGCAGCGCCGGAAGAGCTGCGGCCTGCCACCATAGCCCCCACTCCCCCCCATCTGTTGCAAGTCTCGAGATGTAAGTTGTAAAATGTATATGTGGTTTGCTATGGAGGTTTTTTTCTCCACTAGATTCTAGAATGTATTTCTTTACTCATCCTTCTCCAGCATTTACCTTTTTCCCATCAGCGTTCCTGTTCTGTAACCCTGTACACTGTTTGTTTTTCTAATCTTGAATGGGTTTGTGCTGAAAACAAAGTTTTGCTGTACTTGTGCAATGACAACAAAGACTTACTTACCTACCTACCTAATGTTTTTTGTAGGTCTCAAAAGTTGAGGATATATAACCACTGCATTCATGGTATTATCTCTCAACTAAACGTTCATTTTAACCCATCAGAGACGAGCGGCGGACTTACACAGACATGCATCCACAAAAAACATACACCAAAAGGCCCTTAACGCGAATCCCTTAGGGGTGATGGACGGCTGGGCAGCGCCTGAAGAGCTGCGGCCTGCCACCGTAGCCCCCACTCCCCCCCATCTGTTGCAAGTCTCGAAATGTATGTTGTAAAATATATATATGCTATGGAGGTTTTTTTCCCACTCCAGACTGGGTCCCCCTACCTAATTTTTTTTGCAGGTCACATTTCGTCGCTGCGTTCGTGGGATCGTCTCTCAACTAAACGTTCATTTTAACCCATCGGAGACAAGCGGCGGACTTACACACACATGCATCCACAAAAAATATACACCACAAGGCCCTTAAGGCAAATCCCTTAGGGGTGATGGACGGCTGGGCAGCGCCTGAAGAGCTGCGGCCTGCCACTGTAGCCCCCACTCCACCCCATCTGTTGCAAGTCTCGAGATGTATGTTGTAAAATATATATGCTATGGAGGTTTTTTTCCCCACTCCAGACTGGGCCCCCTACCTAATTTTTTTTGCAGGTCTCATTTCGTCGCTGCGTTCATGGGATCGTCTCTCAGCTAAACGTTCATTTTAACCCGTCGGAGCGAAGAATTGGGAAAGCCGCACCGCCGTGTCCCGACATGATTGCCGGCAGATAAGGTGACGCGAGCGTGAAGGGACAGAGCGAACACAATGGCGACAAAGAGACAACAAAGAGGGAAACATGAGAGACAGGCAGACAGGACAGGGACCAGGTGAGCGGAGCGTGCCAATCCTCGGCTAGCTTCCAGCATCTCGCCTGTCACCTAAACAAACCCGGCGTGTTTTCATCCGCACACACAAACACACAAAAAAACAGCGCTCCGTCTTTTCCTGGTGACGGAGATAAGATGTATAAATTATGAGCGGCTGACAAAGTCTACTCCAGCGCCGGCGGCGTCTCATCAATCACCGAGGCGGCGTGTCAGCAGGTAACTGACGTGGCCCCCGGAGGCACAGCCCTCTCTTTAGGAGTGCCGTGCTTTTGTGGGAGGGGAAAAAAAAAAAAAGGTTTGCCGCTGTGCAACTGGGCTTTTGTGTAGGTCTGAGTCGAGCGTGTCATTATTTGCCCGTGTGAACAGCTGATTCCGTCTCGGCTCGAGAGGCCAAAACACACAAAACATGCACAGATTACCGGAAAAAAAGATTTCGCTCGGGGTTATCATATGAGCGGCTTCAAAAAGCGGAAACAAAATCCAACAAACGCTGGGAAAGGCTCAAAAGGAGTGATTGACAGGCTGTCCTAGAGGTCTTTAAAAAAAAGGGGCCTGTGGACCACCCAGGGTAAAATAAAAAAAATAAATAAAAAATGATATTGACAATTTTCCATAAACACGGGCTTCATCTACAAACCAAACATGCTTTAAGGGCAGCAGGATTTTAAAAGAGAATCTGCGATGGTTCTGCATCGGATTTCAAGCCCGTATGTCAGCGCTAGCGAAAGTAAACAAACACACAAGTTGCAAAATCAAAGCCGTTTCAGTTCAATAATTTTCTTCAAGCGATATTACATCAATGGGGAGGGAATTTGTAAGCTAGGAACTACTGTTTTGTACTGTAACACAAACTGTTTTTTTTTTTGCCAGGCGCTAAATGAGTTTATCACCAATATAATTAAAAGCTAAGCGTCCTATAGCTGTATATGGCGGTTGTGGCGCCCCCTTTGGTGGGTAGTGAAAATGCTTCGGTCCAATGACTCGAAGACAATTTGTCACTATGAGATTTGTCAGCCACATAACGAAAATTTTCATAAATTATAGTTATTTTACTTTTTTTTTTTTTGTTAAAATATCGAACCTTTATTTACAAACCCATCGTTATACGAACTTTTTGATTTATGAGCCAAAGGCCGAATAAAGATAAAATATGCTTAGTATATTGTAACAAATATTATATTATCCAACTTTTTTGATTAAAATCCTTAAATATCTGCTTAACTGATGATTTCAAACCAAGTTATCCATCAAATTGTACACCATAAAATTAGCAATAGATTTACTGTAAAATTTAGGGACATTTTTTTACAGCATATAACTGTAAGTTGAAAATAACACGACCAATGTTTGTGTTTTTACAGTAAAATTCTGTAAATTGAGCTGTGAGTTTTTTGTTTGTTTGTGTTTTTACTGTAAAATCCAGAAGGCAAATTGAAAAAAAAAGGTGCACTTCCCCTTTAAGCGCAAAAAATAGGACTAAAATTGTCACGCTTTTTATTAACTTCTCATCCACACATTGTGTCCGGCAGCACATCCACTGTAATTTCTTCAAGCGATATTGTATCAACGGGATGGAATTTGTAAGCTAGGAACTACTATTTCGTACTGTAACACCAACTGTTTTTTTGTTTTTTTTTGCCAGGCGCTAAATGAGTTCATCACCAGTATAATTAAAAGCTAAGCGTCCTATAGCTGTAGATGGCGGTTGTGGTGCCCCCTTTGGTGGGTAGTGAAAATGCTTCGGTCCAATGACTCGAAGACAATTTGTCACTATGAGATTTGTCAGCCACTTCCATTGCCGACATAACGAAAATTTTCATAAATTATAGTTATTTTCCTTTTTTTTTTTTTGTTAAAATATCGAACCTTTATTTACAAACCCATCGTTGTACGAACTTTTTGATTTATGAGCCAAAGGCCGAATAAAAATAAAATATGCTTAGTATATTGTAACAAATATTATATTATCTAACTTTTTTGATTAAAATCCAAATAAATACTTAAACATCTGCTTAACTGATGATTTCGAAGCAAGTTATCCATCAAATTGTACACCATAAAATTAGCAATAGATTTTACTGTAAAATTTAGGTACATTTTTTTACAGCATATAACTGTAAGTTGAAAAAAACACGACCAATGTTTGTGTTTTTACTGTAAAATCCAGTAGGCAAATTTCCCCAAAAAAGGTGCACTTCCCCTTTAAGCGCAAAAAAATAGAACTAAAATGGCCAAGCTTTTTATGAACTTCTCATCCACACATTGTGTGTCTACAGCCCGGCCATTTTGTGTCCGGCAGCACATCCACCGTAATTTCTTCAAGCGATATTATATAAACGGGATGGAATTCGTAAGCTAGGAACTACTATTTCGTACTGTAACACCAACTGTTTTTTTGTTTTTTTTTGCCAGGCGCTAAATGAGTTTATCACCAATATAATTAAAAGCTAAGCGTCCTATAGCTGTAGATGGCGGTTGTGGCGCCCCCTTTGGTGGGTAGTGAAAATGCTTCGGTCCAATGACTCGAAGACAATTTGTCACTATGAGATTTGTCAGCCGACATAACGAAAATTTTCAAAAAATTGTTATTTTACTTGTTTTTTTTTTAAACAGCAGTTTGGTAAAATACTGAACCTTTATTTACGAACCCTTCGTTGTACGAACTTTTTGATTTATGAGCCAAAGGCCGAATAAAGATAAAATATGCTTAGTATATTGTAACAAATATATTATCCAACTTTTTTGATTAAAATCCTTAAATATCTGCTTAACTGATGATTTCGAAGCAAGTTATCCATCAAATTGTACACCATAAAATTAGCAATAGATTTTACTGTAAAATTTAGGGACATTTTTTTTACAGCATATAACTAAGTTGAAAAAAACCCGACCAATGTTTGTGTTTTTACAGTAAAATTCTGTAAATTGAGCTGTGAGTTTTTTTTGTTTGTGTTTTTACTGTAAAATCCAGAAGGCAAATTGAAAAAAAAAGGTGCACTTCCCCTTTAAGCGCAAAAAATAGGACTAAAATTGTCACGCTTTTTATGAACTTCTCATCCACACATTGTGTCCGGCAGCACATCCACTGTAATTTCTTCAAGCGATATTGTATCAACGGGATGGAATTTGTAAGCTAGGAACTACTATTTCGTACTGTAACACCAACTGTTTTTTTGTTTTTTTTTGCCAGGCGCTAAATGAGTTCATCACCAATATAATTAAAAGCTAAGCGTCCTATAGCTGTAGATGGCGGTTGTGGCGCCCCCTTTGGTGGGTAGTGAAAATGCTTCGGTCCAATGACTCGAAGACAATTTGTCACTATGAGATTTGTCAGCCACTTCCATTCCCGACATAAGGAAAATTTTAATAAATTATAGTTATTTTACTTTTTTTTTTTTTGTTAAAATATCAAACCTTTATTTACAAACCCATCGTTGTACGAACTTTTTGATTTATGAGCCAAAGGCCGAATAAAAATAAAATATGCTTAGTATATTGTAACAAATATTATATTATCTAACTTTTTTGATTAAAATCCAAATAAATCCTTAAATATCTGCTTAACTGATGATTTCGAAGCAAGTTATCCATCAAATTGTACACCATAAAATTAGCAATAGATTTTACTGTAAAATTTAGGTACATTTTTTTACAGCATATAACTGTAAGTTGAAAAAAACACGACCAATGTTTGTGTTTTTACTGTAAAATCCAGTAGGCAAATTTCCCCAAAAAAGGTGCATTTCCCCTTTAAGCGCAAAAAAATAGAACTAAAATGGTCAAGCTTTTTATGAACTTCTCATCCACACATTGTGTGTCTACAGCCCGGCCATTTTGTGTCCGGCAGCACATCCACCGTAATTTCTTCAAGCGATATTATATAAACGGGATGGAATTCGTAAGCTAGGAACTACTATTTCGTACTGTAACACCAACTGTTTTTTTGTTTTTTTTTGCCAGGCGCTAAATGAGTTTATCACCAATATAATTAAAAGATAAGCGTCCTATAGCTGTAGATGGCGGTTGTGGCGCCCCCTTTGGTGGGTAGTGAAAATGCTTCGGTCCAATGACTCGAAGACAATTTGTCACTATGAGATTTGTCAGCCGACATAACGAAAATTTTCAAAAATTTGTTATTTTACTTGGTTTTTTTTTAAACAGCAGTTTGGTAAAATACTGAACCTTTATTTATGAACCCTTCGTTGTACGAACTTTTTGATTTATGAGCCAAAGGCCGAATAAAGATAAAATATGCTTAGTATATTGTAACAAATATATTATCCAACTTTTTTGATTAAAATCCTTAAATATCTGCTTAACTGATTATTTCGAAGCAAGTTATCCATCAAATTGTACACCATAAAATTAGCAATAGATTTTACTGTAAAATTTAGGGACATTTTTACAGCATATAACTGTAAGTTGAAAAAAACACGACCAATGTTTGTGTTTTTACAGTAAAATTCTGTAAACTGAGCTGTGAGTTTTTTTTGTTTGTGTTTTTACTATAAAATCCAGTAGGCAAATTTCCCCAAAAAATGTGCACTTCCCCTTTAAGCGCAAAAAAATAGGACTAAAATGGTCAAGCTTTTTATGAACTTCTCATCCACCCGTTGTGTGTCTGCAGCTCGGCCATTTTGTGTCCGGCAGCACATCCACTGTAATTTCTTCAAGCGATATTATATCAACGGGATGGAATTCGTAAGCTAGGAACTACTATTTCATACTGTAACACCAACTGTTTTTTTTTTTGTTTTTTTTTGGTAGGCACTAAAAGTGCTTATCACTAAAAAATTAGTGCGGCTGTGATGCAATGCAATTAAAGCTAATCGTGCTATAACTATAAGTAATGGTTGTGGCGCCCCCTGTGGTTGGTAGTCAAAATGCTTTGGAAGACATGCTAGCATACATTGCTCGGCAATTTGTCGGAATAGGTCCCATGACTTGAAGACAATTTGTCACTATGAGATTTGTTAGCCACTTCCATTCCCTGCATAATGGAATTTTCCAAAAATTATAGCCATTTTACTTTTTCTTTTTATAAACAGCAGTTTGCCAAAATATCGAACCTTTATTTACGAACCCCTCGTTGTACGAACTTTTCGATTTACGAGCCAGAGGCCGAATTAAACAAAAATATGCTTAGTTGTACGAATCTTGTCCAAGCTTTTCATCCACCCATTGTGTGTCTGCAGCCCGGCCATTTTGTGTCCGGCAGCACATCCAATGTATTTTACGACTCAAAGCCGTAAAAATGTCAGGAAGTCGCTATGTTTGCTCATGCATGTTGCGAATGGAGCTCAGTAATCCGGGCAGTGAACGTTCTCCGGAAAAAATGTTTTGTTTGATGCCGGAGTAGGGAGAGATGTCAATTCCATCCATCCATCCATCCATTTTCTACTGCCTGTCCCTTTTGGGGTCAAGGTGGGGTGCTGGAGCCTATCTCAGCTACATTCGGGCGGAAGGGGCAGTACACCCTGGACAAGTCGCCGTCTCATCATAAGTAATTTCTTCAAAATAGCCACCCTTTGCTCTGATTGCTGCTTTGCACACTCATGACAAGTCACTAAGAGTTATTGAGTTTAAATGTAAATTTAAACAGAATACAATGATTTGCAAATCATTTTCAACCCATATTCAGTTGAATATGCTACAAAGACAACATATTTGATGTTCTAACTGAAAAAAAAACTTTTTTTTGTGCAAATAATCATTAACTTTAGAATTTGATGCCAGCAATACATGACAAAGAAGTTGGGAAAGGTGGCAATAAATACTGATAACGTTGAAGAATGACCGTGACCTTCGATCCCTCAGACGGCATTGTATTTAAAACCGAAATCAATCTCTAAAGGATATCACCACATCAACACATAGTTTGTCGCTACATCTGTAAGTGCAAGTTAAAGCTCTACTATGCAAAGCGAAAGCAATTTATCAACAACATCCAAAGACGCCGCCGGCTTTTCTGAACCCGAGATCATCTAAGATGGACTGATGCAAAGTGGAAAAGAGTTCTGTGGTCTGACGAGTCCACATTTCAAATTTTTGGGGGAAATATTCAACATCATGTCATCCGGACCAAAGGGGAGGCGAACCATCCAGACTGTTATCGACGTAAAGTTGAAAAGCCAGCATGTGTGATGGTATGGGGGTGCATTAGTGCCCAAGGCATGGGTAACTTACACATCTGTGAAGGCACCATTAATGCTGAAAGGTACATACAGGTTTTGGAACAACATATGCTGCCATCTAAGCGCCATCTTTTTAATGGACGCCCCTGATTATTTCAGCAAGACAATGCCAAACCACATTCAGCACGTGTTACAACAAAAGAGTGCGGGTACTTTCCTGGCCCGCCTGCAGTCCAGACCTGTCTCCCATGGAAAATGTGTGGCGCATTATGAAGCGTAAAATACGACAGCGGAGACCCCGGACTGTTGAACGACTGAAGCTCTACATAAAACAAGAATGGGAAAGAATTCCACTTTCAAAGCTTCAACAATTAGTTTCCTCAGTTCCCAAACGTTTATTGAGTGTTGTTAAAAGAAAAGGTGATGTAACACATTGGTGAACATGCCCTTTCCCAACTACTTTGGAATTCTAAGTTAATTATTTGTAAAAACAAATAAAGTTTATGAGTGTGAACACCAAATACGTTGTCTTTGTCGCATATTCAACTGAATATGGCTTGAAAAGGATTTGCAAATCATTGTATTCCGTTTATTAGCTCGGTTGGTAGAGTGGCCGTGCCAGCAACTTGAGAGTTGCAGGTTCAATTCCCGCTTGTGCCATCCTAGTTACTGCCGTTGTGTCCTTGGGCAAGACACTTTACCCACCTGCTCCCAGTGCCACCCACACTGGTTTAAATGTAACTTAGATATTGGGTGTCACTATGTAAAGCGCTTTGAGTCACTTGAGAAAAAAAAGCGCTATATAAATATAATTCATAATTCACAAAAATGAGTGCCCAAGGCATGGGTAACTTACACATCTATGAAGGCACCATTAATGCTGAAAGGTACATACAGGTTTTGGAACAACATATGCTGCCATCTAAGCACTGTCTTGTTCATGGACGCCCCTGCTTATTTCAGCAAGACAATGCTAAGCCACATTCAGCACGTATTACAACAGCGTAAAATACGGCGGCGGAGACCCCGGACTGTTGAACGACTGAAGCTCTACATAAAACAAGAACGGGAAAGAATTCCACTTTCAAAGCTTCAACAATTAGTTTCCTCAATTCCCAAACGTTTATTCCATCCATCCATCCATTTTCTACCGCTTATTCCCTTTTGGGGTAGCGGGGGGCGCTGGCGCCTATCTCAGCTACAATCGGGCGGAAGGCGGGGTACACCCTGGACAAGTCGCAACCTCATCGCAGGGCCAACACAGATAGACAGACAACATTCACACTCACATTCAAACACTAGGGCCGATT
Source organism: Nerophis ophidion (assembly GCF_033978795.1). Lineage (NCBI taxonomy): Eukaryota > Metazoa > Chordata > Actinopteri > Syngnathiformes > Syngnathidae > Nerophis > Nerophis ophidion. Next base: position 73,926,814 of record NC_084619.1, read on the forward strand.
TAGTGTTGCCAATCAACCTATCCCCACGTTTATTGAGTGTTGTTAAAAGAAAGGGTGATGTAACACAGTGGTGAACATGCCCTTTCCCAACTACTTGGAAATTCTAAGTTAATTATTATTTGTAAAAACAAATAAAGTTTATGAGTGTGAACACCAAATATGTTGTCTTTGTAGCATATTCAACTGAATATGGGTTGAAAAGGATTTGCAAATCATTGTATTCCGTTTATTCCGGGGCGGCATAGCTCGGTTGGTAGAGTGGCCGTGCCAGCAACTTGAAAGTTGCAGGTTCAATTCCCGCTTGTGCCATCCTAGTTACTGCCGTTATGTCCTTGGGCAAGACACTTTACCCACCTGCTCCCAGTGCCACCCACACTGGTTTAAAGGTAACTTAGATATTGGGTTTCACTATGTAAAGCGCTTTGAGTGACTTGAGAAAAGCGCTATATAAATATAATTCACAATTCACAAACATTAGTGCCCAAGGCATAGGTAACTTACACATCTGTGAAGGCAGCATTAATACAGGTTTTGGAACAGCATATGCTGCCATCTAAGCACTGTCTTGTTCATGGACGCCCCTGCTTATTTCAGCAAGACAATGCTAAGCCACATTCACCACATATTACAACAGCGTAAAATACGGCGTCGGAGACCCCGGACTGTTGAACGACTGAAACTCTACATAAAACAAGAACGTTAAAGAATTCCACTTTCAAAGCTTCAACAATTAGTTTCCTCAATTCCCAAACGTTTATTCCATCCATCCATCCATCCATCCATTTTCTACTGCTTATTCCCTTTTGGGGTGGCGGGGGTTGCTGGCGCCTATCTCAGCTACAATCGGGCGGAAGGCGGGGTACACCCTGGACAAGTCGCCACCTCATCGCAGGGCCAACACAGATAGACAGACAACATTCACACTCACATTCAAACACTAGGGCCGATTTAGTGTTGCCAATCAACCTATCCCCATGTTTATTGAGTGTTGTTAAAAGAAAAGGTGATGTAACACAGTGGTGAACATGCCCTTTCCCAACTACTTTGGAATTCTAAGTTAATTATTTGTAAAAACAAATAAAGTTTATGAGTGTGAACACCAAATATGTTGTCTTTGTAGCATATTCAACTGAATATGGGTTGAAAAGGATTTGCAAATCATTGTATTCCGTTTATATTTACATCTAACACAATTTCCCATTTAATATAGAAACAGGGTTTGTATTTCCGCCATGTTGTGTGTTTGCCAGAACCATAATAACAAAACCACGTCTCCAGGAGTAGAAGACTTCCTTTCCACAGTCACAGAACGTTCTAATTACCGCATAAACAACCCAGTCGTGTCCAAAATGTGACAATAACGTTCCCCTTCAACCAACTGAACCCAAAATCCAATCAATTCAAGCATCACCAAAGAGCAGGTACACCCCCCCTTCTCCGCCCGCTCCCCACGCACCATATCGATCTCCTGTCTCCAAGTCAAGTTCAAGGAGACAAGACGGAAGAGGCAAGCGTGGACTCCACACCCTCCCAGTGGGGACGGGCGGAAGAACGTCTTCTCGGCACCAAAGAGAAGGAGGCCTGTCATGTTCTTCCGTGACGAGCCGAAAGACGAGAGGCGGCCTGGAGGGCGGGGGTACACCTCCACCTCCCCCCCCCCCCCGGTAAACAAACAGCTCCACCCCCACTGGGAAGAAGACGGGACGGCGGGCCGGGCAGAGAAGGGCAGACAGGCGTCGGGCGAGAACAGCGTGAGTCGCCCAGGACGGGAAGACGATGGTGACAGGGGTGTGGATTTCTTGAAAGGACCGTCACTCCGGTTGTCTTCTGCTGGGACGTGTTTGTCTTTCCTGGAGAGGACGGACTTCATGGTTTGATCACACTGACGAGTAATCAACAGGAACCCGAGACTCCGACTCAAAGTGGTACTGAAATGAAGGCTGTCGTCAAGCCACCCAGTTCAGATAAACACTTTTACAAACCCCGTTTCCATATGAGCTGGGAAATTGTGTTTGATGTAAATATAAACATAACACAATGATTTGCAAATCATTTTCAACCCATAGTACGGGAAACCTCCTCAACTTGTCATCAAAGCAGGATTATAGGGCTGCAAGCATACTTGCCAACCCCTCTCGAAATTTAGCGCCTCTCCCGAAAACTTCCCGGGACAAATTGTCTCCCAAAATTCATGAGGACAGCCTGTTTTCACATCCGCTTTCCCACAATATAAACAGCATGTCTGCCCAATGACGTTATAACAGTAGAATGATAGAGGGCGAAGTCTTGGTTTCTTATGTGGGTTTATTGT
>NC_084619.1:73934124-73961624 GCF_033978795.1 Nerophis ophidion
GAAGCTCTGCCATCCGGGATGAACTCAAAGTAAAGCCGCTGCTCCTCCACATGGAGAGGAGCCAGATGAGGTGGTTCGGGCATCTGGTCAGGATGCCACCCGAAGGCCTCCCTAGGGAGGTGTTTAGGGCACGTCCAACCGGTAGGAGGCCACGGGGAAGACCCAGGACACGTTGGGAAGACTATGTCTCTCGGCTGGCCTGGGAACGCCTCGGGATCCCCCGGGAAGAGCTAGACGAAGTGGCTGGGGAGAGGGAAGTCTGGGTTTCCCTACTTAGGCTGCTGCCCCCGCGACCCGACCTCGGATAAGCGGAAGAAGACGGATGGATGGAATTTTGTATGTTTGACTGTGATATAAATGAAATGTGATATAAAATATCCACACATTTGACCAATAAGCGTGATTTGTCTTCATACTGTGCCCTGCAGGTCCATGCCAACCTCTCACAGTCCTCTCCAACACCCCGGCGAAGGAAAAGAATGCCGGGTTTGAGTGTCACTCGAACCTTCTGCCCCGCCGACGACCTCCACCGCACCCTCGGAAGACTCCGACTCTTTCAAAAGGCGTCCACGGTTCCACAAGAATGTCCTTCTGTCCTCCACTGTTTCAGCTTCATTTCCTCTCAGTTCTCCCGACGAGGGCGGCTCTTCACGCGGCTTCTCTCATTCGTCGCTGGCCTCTATTCACACACTTGAGAGCGAAAGGGGGGAAAAAAAAAGGCCTCTCCGCCGCCAGTGGAAAGCGAGGATGAGTGGCTACTCAGCGCGACATGTGCATGGGAAAAGGGGCACAAATTGTTTGAAGTTTGGGTCAGGAGATAGTCGGGATATTGCGGAAAGATAGAACCGTATAAACATTTCAGGCAGTGTATGCAAAACCAGTGAGGTGAGCACATTGTGTAAATGGTAAATAAAAACAGAATACAATGATTTGCAAATCCTTTTCAACTTACAGCATTTCCTTATATTTTCACTCCGGCGCTTACCAAAGGCCTGCGGTAAAAGTAAGCATGCGCTAATTATTTTAAAACCTCTTCTCACTCCGCCGCTTACCAAAGGCATGCGGTAAAAGTAAGCATGCGCTAATTATTTTAAAACCTCTTCGCACTCGTGAGGTTACCAAAGGCATGCGTTAAAAGTAAGCATGCGCTAATTAATTTAAAACCTCTTCTAACTCCGGCGCTTACCAAAGGCATGCGGTAAAAGTAAGCATGCACTAATTAATTTAAAACCTCTTCTAACTCCGGCGCTTACCAAAGGCATGCGGTAAAAGTAAGCATGCACTAATTATTTTAAAACCTCTTCTCACTCCTGCGCTTACCAAAGGCATGCGGTAACAGTAAGCATGCGCTAATTATTTCAAAACCTGTTCTCACTCCGGCGCTTACCAAAGGCATGCGGTAAAAGTAAGCATGCGCTAATTATTTTAAAACCTCTTCTCACTCCTGCACTTACCAAAGGCATGCGGTAAAAGTAAGCATGCGCTAATTATTTTAAAACCTCTTCTCACTCCGGCGCTTACCAAAGGCATGCGGTAAAAGTAAGCATGCGCTAATTATTTTAAAACCTCTTCTCACTCCGCCGCTTACCAAAGGCATGCGGTAAAAGTAAGCATGCGCTAATTATTTCAAAACCTCTTCTCACTCCGGCGCTTACCAAAGGCAAGCGGTAAAAGTAAGCATGCGCTAATTATTTTAAAACCTCTTCTCACTCCTGCACTTACCAAAGGCATGCGGTAAAAGTAAGCATGCGCTAATTATTTTAAAACCTCTTCTCACTCCGGCGCTTACCAAAGGCATGCGGTAAAAGTAAGCATGCGCTAATTATTTTAAAACTTCTTCTCACTCCGGCGCTTACCAAAGGCATGCGGTAAAAGTAAGCATGCGGTAATTATTTTAAAACCTCTTCTCACTCCGGCGCTTACCAAAGGAATGCGGTAAAAGTAAGCATGCGCTAATTATTTTAAAACCTCTTCTCACTCCGGCGCTTACCAAAGGCATGCGGTAAAAGTAAGCATGCGCTAATTATTTTAAAACCTCTTCTCACTCCTGCACTTACCAAAGGCATGCGGTAAAAGTAAGCATGCGCTAATTATTTTAAAACCTCTTCTCACTCCGGCGCTTACCAAAGGCATGCGGTAAAAGTAAGCATGCGCTAATTATTTTAAAACCTCTTCTCACTCCGGCGCTTACCAAAGGCATGCGGTAAAAGTAAGCATGCGCTAATTATTTTAAAACTTCTTCTCACTCCGGCGCTTAGCAAAGGCATGCGGTAAAAGTAAGCATGCGCTAATTATTTTAAAACCTCTTCTCACTCCGGCGCTTACCAAAGGCATGCGGTAAAAGTAAGCACTTTTGCTTACATGCAATTCCTGTAGTATTCTCGCGAGCTCTCATACTGCGCAATTTTATTTATTCTTAGCTCTCATGCTAAATGTTTTGTTTTCCCCTTTTTGTGCCTATGTGCCAGTTTAGTTTACTATTTGTTTATCCTAGCTTTCATGCTAGCGTCTTTTGTTTGCCTTTCCTTAGCTCCAGTATTTTTGTTTTCTAGCACCTTTTGTTATTCAAATAAATAGTTAAACCTTACCTTTGCTGTGTTCTATTTCGACGCTTCCTCGAGGGAATCGAACCCGGCGCCACGATGCCGGACAGACGTAACAGAGATTTTCCTATTTAAACGGGGATAGCAGGTCCATTCTATGTGTCATACTTGATCATTTCGCCATATTGCCATATTTTTGCTGAAAGGATTTAGTAGAGAACATCGAGGATAAAGTTCGCAACTTTCGGTGCTAAGAGAAAAGCCCTGCCTCTACCAGATGTTGCAGACGATGACGTTGCAAGTGCAGTAAAAGTAAGCATGCGCTAATTATTTCAAAACCTCTTCTCACTCCGGCACTTACCAAAGGCATGTAGTAAAAAATTGAGTGTGATGTAAGGATACCATCATGAAAAGCACACTTAAAGGCCTACTGAAATGAGATATTCTTATTTAAACGGGGATAGTAGGTCCATTCTATGTGTCATACTTCATCATTTCGCCATATTGCCATATTTTTGCTGAAAGGATTTAGTAGAGAACATCCACGATAAAGTTCGCAACTTTCGGTGCTAAGAGAAAAGCCACGTGATACAACAGCGTGTTTTCAGAGTAAAAGAGTGAGGGTTAACTAGACTGGCCTGCCTGTAGTCCAGACCAGTCTCCCATTGAAAATGTGTGGCGCAATATGAAGCTTAAAAACACCACAACGGAGACCTCGGACATCAAGCAAGAATGGGAAAGAATTCCAATTCTAAAATTGTTTTTCTCAGTTCCCAAACGTTTACAGAGTGTTGTTAAAAGGAAAGGCCATGTAACACAGTGGTAAAAATGCCCCTGTGCCCACTTACCTGCAATGTGTTACTGTCATTAAATTCTAAGTTAATGATTATTTGCAAAAAAAAAATATGTGTGACCCCTTCCTTTAGCGGCAGCCTCAGCGATGTAACTTGGACAACCCCCAAAATGAATAGACGAGCGCGTGGGACTGTTCCTCAGAGGGCAGTGTGAGACTGTAACTGGGTGTGCAGCTCCATGCGTTCTCCTCATGAACAAAATTGAACTCTGTCTCTGCCTGATTCCTTGCTCCTTGTTCTGTCTAATACAGGGGTAGGAACCTGTGGATCTAGAGCCAGATGTGGCTCTTTTGATGACTGCATCTGGCTCTCGGACAAATCTGAGCTAACACTGCTTAACACGATAAGTAATGACTAATTCCACTTTTAATCAAAGTCTTAAAAATAACGTTCAAAATATTAAACATGCTCATGCATTTGAATCCATCCATCCTTTTTTCTACCGCACTTTATTTATTATTATTTTTTTTAGGGCTTGCCCTCCTGGGGTTTCTTCAGACCACCAAGCACCGACATGAAAGCCTGTTTCAGGGTTACGATATTTTTTTACTTTTCAATAAGTCTCTCCGTTGCTTTCCAGCAACGGTCTTTTTCTCTTTCGTTCTCGCTCGCACTCTGGCTCCGGCTCCAACCCCGTCTCTCCTCCTGGCTGCTGCTTATAACAGAGCGACAGGTGATTAGATGACAAGGCCCAGGTGGGTTGTCTACGCACCTGTCGCTGATTTCGAGGCCGGTCCTGGCACGCCTCGCTTCGCTGCAGGCCTGCAGGCCACGCCCCCTCCACAGTTAGCTTCAGAATATCAATGTTTTTACAAAGAATAAGAGACCTATTATGCTCTAGTAATGTTGGTTTTATTTAAAAATGCATGCATTTAGGTGTGTTCAGTGTTGAAAAAAAAATTATATGGCTCTCACGGAAATACATTTTAAAATATTGGGATTTTTGGCTCTCTCAGCCAAAAAGGTTCCCGACCCCTGGTCTAATAGATGGTTCTGTGCTTAAACCTGACAGTTGGAACATCAAATATCTTGTCTTTGCAGTCTATTCAATTAAATATAAGTTGAAAAGGGTTTGCAAATCATTGCATTCTGTTTTTATTTACAAATTACACAACGTTCCAACTTCACTGGTTTTGTGTTTTGTACAAGAACACCGAGTAGAGAACCAATGTTAATCGTATAATTAAACAAGTATATTAATTTACGGGCGTCTGGTCAGGATGCCACCCGAACACCTCCCTAGTTGGGAAGGCCTGGAAAGGCCTAGTGATTTAGGGCTATATAAGTAAACATTGATTGATTGATTGATAATTTGAGCAAAGATGAAAGATCCGTGGATGAGGAAAGTTAGAGTGAAGGAATAGAAAAAAAAAAAAAGCGAGGGCAGTTGGAGCGATTCAGAGGTTATTAGAAAAGTTTACTAGGATAATTCTGGAAAATCCCTTATCTGCTTATTGTGTTACTACTGTTTTAGTGAGATTATATGGTATATGTGAAGGCCTGGGAATGCCCCGGGATCCCCCAGGGAAGAGCTGGATGAAGTGGCTGGGGAGAGGGAAGTCTGGGCTTCCGCGACCGGACCTCGGATAAGCGGAAGAAGATGGAAAGGCGCAGATTGAGTTAATAGAACACAACGTTACTTCCTTTAGATGCCGACATGAGTGACACATGCACTTCCTGTCGCTCACATGTGACACCCGGGACAGGTTAAGCCCTTAATGGAGCACATTTGACTGGTTAATCCGGCGCTGTAACATCCTCCTCGCCTCCGCGCCGGAAAGGTCAGGCGGAGCGTCCTTTCAACTTTTAAGTATTCTTCTCATCTTCGCCACCCGCCCGACGCATGCCGGGCGCCCCTGGTCGTTGGCTTCGGAGCAGTCACCCGCATGAGAAGGTGTCAAGTCTACCTGTCTCAACAGCAACCCCCCCGTCCCCCCCATCGCCTGACCCACAGATAGCCCCTCGGGGACATTAATTATAGACCGCTCGGACTTGTTGAGAGGAGAGCGAGACGGAGCCGGGACGAGATAAATGCGGAGATGTTGTTACAGCACCTGTCACGTCCCAATCACCCAATCCTGCCGCACCGGGGGTCACGCCGAGGGTTCACTCGATCAGGTTTCGCATTAGTCACCGGGGGTTGGTTGCAGGTGCGCTTTCATTAGGGGCGTTTTCTCTCCGGGACCAAAGTATGGGAACTGGACGACTGAAAAGGTAAGTTCTGTGTTAAGTTAAAGGCCTACTGAAATGAGATGTTCTTATTTAAACGGGGATAGCAGGTCCATTCTATGTCTCATACTTCACCATTTCCCGATATTGCCATATTTTTGCTGAAAGGATTTAGTAGAGAACATCCACGATAAAGTTGGCAACTTTTGGTCGCTAATAATTGTTTACAATCATGGCCACCAGCAGCGAGAGCTATTTGGACCGAGAAAGTGACAATTTCCCCATTAATTTGAGCAAAGATGAAAGATCCGTGGATGAGGAAAGTTAGAGTGAAGGAATAGAGGAAAAAAAAAAAGGCGAGGGCAGTTGGAGTGATTCAGATGTTATTAATAATAATAATAATAATGGATTAGATTTATATCGCGCTTTTCTATTGTTAGATACTCAAAGCGCTCACAGAGAAGTGGGAACCCATCATTCATTCACACCTGGTGGTGGTAAGCTACATTTGTAGCCACAGCTCCCCTGCGGTAGACTGACGGAAGCGTAGCTGCCAGTTTGCGCCTACGGCCCCTCCGACCACCACCAATCATTCATTCATCATTCATTCCGGTGTGAGCGGCACCGGGGGCAAAGGGTGAAGTGTCCTGCCCAAGGACACAACGGCAGCGACTTTGATGTCCATAGGTGGGAAGCGAACCTGCAACCCTCAGGTTTCTGGCACGGCCGCTCTACCCACTACGCCATACCGCCCATTAGAAAAATTTACTTGGATGATTCTGGAAAATCCCTTATCTGCTTATTGTGTTACTAGTGTTTTAGTGAGATTATATGGTACCTGAAAGTCGGAAGGGTGTGGCCACGGGTGTTGTGACCGCCAGTGTCTCTGAGGGAAGCCATGTTTCTCGACGAGGCGAGGGGCCAAGCTGAGCTCAATAGTTTCAGTTTCTTCTTCAATATTTTCATACTCCAACCCTCTGTTTCAATACGTGTGTAATCTGTTGAATCGCTTAAGTCGCTGAAATCCGAGTTTGAATCCGAGCTAATGTCGCTATATCTTGCTGTGGTATTCGCCATTGTTTGTTTACATTGGCAGCACTGTGTGACGTCACAGGGAAATGGATAGTCGCATCGCAAATAGCGAAAATAAGGCACTTTAAAGCTTTATTTAGGGATATTCCGGGACCGGTAAAATTTTGAAAAAAACTTCAAAAAATACAACAAGCCACCGGGAACTGATTTTTATTGTTTTTAACCCTTTTGAAATTGTGATAATCTTCCCCTTTAAAGCAGAATAATATCGACTGAGCTATCGGAAAAGGAAAAACCTGCCGCACGAAACATAAAACCACTAAACGGGCCCCAAAAGGCCGAACTGTGCTTCAAACATGGTCAGCACAGTTGGAGGAAGTCCGTCCCGATCTCAACCCCTTTAAAAACTCAACAAAGAACTTCAATTGTGAGTAAACATTACGGACCTTTGGCCTCATAAATGTTTGTATGGATGAACGGGGAAAAACCTCCCCACAGACAATCCGAACTCTTGCCGGAAACAAAGTCCACATTTTTGGACGTTTTCAGTCAAAACAAGAGTCAAAGCCAACATGTTATAACAATGCACAAATCAATACAAAACGTCAAAGACCCTGGGGTGGAACGCACAAAGGCTTCCTGGCAAAGATCAGTTTAAACCAAAAATACTTTTTATTTCCTGTTGTGCTCACCAAGAAAAAAGGTTATCAAGGCACTCATGCAGAGTTAAAACGTAAACTGAAGCCAAATGATCTTTACATTGACTATTGTGTGCTTATTATACGGTGCAGTCTAAATTAAATTACAGGAGTAAATAGATAAAAACATAAAAACAAACAAAAACAAAAATAGGTTTGATTATTAAATTAAATAAATATGTCCTATGTCGCAAAACCAACTTTTCTTACCTATTGGTACTGTCAGGTTCAAACACTGATATCTATTAAACAGACAAGAAGCAAGGAATCATGCAGACACAGAGTCCCATTTAGCTAATGAGGAGAACACATGGCGCTGCACACTTAGTCGCAGTCTCGCCCTACGCTCTGAGATACAGCTCCCGCGTCCCCCAGTCAACATCACTGAGGCCGCCTCTAAAAGGAGTGGTCACACATAATCATGCAAAGCAGCTCCAGTACGCACAATACGTGACGGAAAGTGCTGGGGTGCCTTGTGCTTTCGCCTTCATCTGCGTGCTGTCGTCTTATCTTCGTTGAGGTCCTTGAAGTCTTTGGCTGTTAGCGGGCTAAATCAAAGACAACATCTGCGGCTGAGGCCACCCCTCGGAAAAAAAGTTTTTGTCCTTGCACAGATAGAAAATGTACAACTTGAGCACAATAGCTATTAACTATAGCAACAGACTTTGAGCATACTAAAGTTTTGAGATAATAAATACATGATTATTCTAACAGTACCTCAGATCTACTTAAGACCAGAACTTTGGAGGCATTGCCGAGATATTTATGAAACAATCTTGCCTGCCTGTATACTTCGTCCAAACGAGCCGTTTTGAATTTTCTCAACTTGTGATATTTTTTCCAAACATGTGAAATCAGCGGATAGCTCCACACATGGGAGAGCTTTACCCACAGAACTTTGCTCTAGTCCGCCATTGAGGTTTGACGTTGTCGTCAACAAGTGCCTTATTTTTCCTCTGTCCTCTTGTTGTGGGGCAGACTGGCTCGTACATGCACATGCATATTCCCCTGCTGCCATTTCTAATAAAAAAGTAACTTAAATAACTTATATCTGTCAGTAGTTTCGCTATGGAAGCACCAAAAATAACAACATTGCGGACGAGAGGAGACGCTATCGAAGTGGAGCAACGTAAATAGGAGGACGGTCAGAAAGTGTCTTGTAGATCGTCTTTAAAATATAATTCTGCAAAATTTTTACAAAAAACAAACAAAAAAACATTACATGTTAGGTAGATCACAAAAAGAGGGTTTAAATTTTGAAAAAAAATATTAATAATCTTTAAAGTGTTGTGTTTTAGTTTAATCCTGCCTTCTTCTTTGTCTGCACCTGTGTATTCAGAGATTCGTCATCGGCGAGGGGGCGGACCTTTAGGCACACCCGCTCGCAATCAGCCCGCCAGTATTTAGGCTCGTCGCTGACAGCTTGGCCTTGTCGGTTAATGTATCCTGAACCACTCTCGTGCATGCGCCTGCTTCACCTCACCAGACCTGGTACGTTGTCGACACTTAGTCCCGAACTCCCTAACCTCTTCTCCGTTTGTTTCCCAGCCTCCCTGAGTTAAACGGGATTCTTTTGTTGGACTCTTGCCCTGCTCAGTGTGCCCTGGCCTTTTCTCCTGCCGACCTCTGAGGAACCTGTTTTGTCCAGGTTACATGGTGTGCGCTTCAGCCCCATCGCCCTTAGTTATCCTTTTTGTCTACTTAAATTTTTTCTTTTTTATAATTTCACCTTGTCTCCCGTCTCTGTACCCCCCAGAGCGTAGGGTGAGATTGTAATTGAGTGTGCAGCTCCATGCTTTCTCCTCATGGGCAAAAATTACTCTGTCTCTGCCTGATTCCTTGTTTCTTGTCCTGTGTAATTTTGATTGATTGGTTGATTGATACTTTTATTAGTAGATTATTAGATTGTTGTTAAAAGGAAAGGCCATGTAACACGGTGGTAAAAATGCTCCCGTGACAACTGTTTTGCAATGTGTTGCTGCCATTAAATTGTAAGTTACTGATTATTTGCCAAAAAAATACAAGTTTCTCAGTTGGACTATTAAATATCTTGTTTTTGCAGTCTATTCAATTGAATATAAGTTTAAAAGGATTTGCAAATCTTTGAATTCTCTTTTTATTTACGATTTACACAACTTCACTGGTTTTGAGTTTTTACTACAATGCTTTAGAACTGAATAAATGCATGCTGATTTTTCCGTATTCCTATACTATGATTCAATAAATAAAGAAATAAAATGTTTGCTATGAACATGTGCACTCTACCCACAAAGTTTCACACTGACAGGTGTGGTAGTTTCTGCATAATCCGAGACAACTAACGAGCGAACAGGGTTGAAAACAATGCCGTGCTCCAAAAATGAGTAAAAAGGACAAAGGCATACATCTATGATAATTTGACATTTCCGTTCCGGCGTGTCTCTCTTAACCGCCACCGAGTGATCACAGCAATCTGTCCAAACAAATGGCTCCTTTCGCCCATTACCGCGCCACCGGATTAGACGACTCCCGGCCACTTGATTCCCCCGCTGTCGCGGCGGCTCCTGTTCCTAATGGACCGGGTGGGGTGGGAGGGCGGTTTCCACCCCGACGGTATCGAGGTCAACGCGTCTGAAGGTCACCCCTGTCGGCGAATCTAAATAAATAACATTCAGGTGCGCTATGCTCTGTCAGGCGGGCGTCTTAACGATGCCGAGTTAACACATACTAAATAACAGTGGCTTCCCACGCGCTGACAGCCTCAGAAATAATTGACCGTCCGCGCTCCAAAACAGAGACGCGGTAGGCAGAGGATTCAATCCAGCGCCTGACAGAACCTATTGAGCATGTCACCACATTTTGCATTATACACGCGGCAATGTCAGGGCGCAGGGAAGGCGGTGGGGATGGGGGGGCGTGGCCTCCCGCGAGAACGCCGCCACCGCATCTCCGAGGCGGGCTAATTGACCTGACTCTCCGTGAGATGATCTCGTTAACTAATTTCCTGACAGCTTCATGAGAAAAGTCTGGTATTTACTCGCAGTCAAAACATGACAAAGTGTTTTGTTTAGTTTTTGTTTTATGCTTGGCAGCGCTCGCATCTCATTTCATCTCTCTGGTGATCGCCTCTGATAACAACACACAACCTGATATTGAAGAAACATCACCAAAAGACATGTTTCAACGTTGTATTTGTGTCGTGAAAAATATTGGTTGGGAAGTGACCAAAATTCAAAACCCAACATTGATTAAACATTGTTAAAAAAGGATGTTGTTTCAACGTTGTAATTGTGTTAAGGTATTATTGTTTGGGAAATGACCAAAATTCAATGGTCAAAACAACGTCAAAACTCAACATTAATGAAACGTTGTCAAAAAGCATGTTGTTTCGACATTGTACCTGTGATGGTTGGGAATAGATCAAATGTCAATGGTCCAATCAACGTCACAACCTGACATTGATTAAATGTTGTCAAAAAGCATGTTGTTTCAATGTTACATTTGTGTTGTAGAATATTGGTTGGGAAGTGACCAAAATACAAAACCCAACATTGATTAAACATTGTTAAAAAAGGATGTTGTTTCAACGTCGTATTTGTGTTAAGGGACTATTGCTTGGGAAATGACCAAAATTCAATGGTCAAATCAACATTAATGAAACGTCAAAAAACATGTTGTTTCGACATTGTACTTGTGATGGTTGGGAAATGACCAAAATTCAATGGTCAAATCAACGTCAAAACTCAAGATTAATGAAAAGTTGTCGAAAAGCATGTTGTTTCGACATTGTACCTGTGATGGTTGGGAATAGATCAAATATCAATGGTCCAATCAACGTCACAACCTGACATTGATTAAATGTTGTCAAAAAGCATGTTGTTTCAATGTTACATTTGTGTTGTAGAATATTGGTTGGGAAGTGACCAAAATTCAAAACCCAACATTGATTAAACATGGTTAAAAAAGGATGTTGTTTCAACGTTGTATTTGTGTTAAGGGACTATTGCTTGAGAAATGACCAAAATTCAATGGTCAAATCAACATTAATGAAACGTCAAAAAACATGTTGTTTCGACATTGTACTTGTGATGGTTGGGAAATGACCAAATATCAATGGTCCAATCAACGTCACAACCTGACATTGATTAAATGTTGTCAAAAAGCATGTTGTTTCAATGTTATATTTGTGTTGTAGAATATTGGTTGGGAAGTGACCAAAATTCAAAACCCAACATTGATTAAACATTGTTAAAAAAGGATGTTGTTTCAACGTTGTATTTTAGGAAATTACCAACATTCAATGGTCAAATCAACGTCAAAACTCAACATTAATGAAACGTTGTCAAAAACCATGTTGTTTCGACATTGTACTTGTGATGGTTGGGAATAGACCAAATATCAATGGTCAAATCAACGTCACAACCTGACATTGATTAAACATTGTCAACAAGCACGTTGTTTCAATGTTGTATTTGTGTTGTACAATATTGATTGGGAAATTACCAAATTTCAATGTCAAATCAACGTCAGAACCCAACATTGATGAAACGTCGTCAAAAAGCATGTTGTTTCGACATTGTACTTGTGATGGTTGGGAAATGACCAAATATCAATGGTCAAATCAACGTCAGAACCCAACATTGACTAAACAATGTCAAAAAAGAATTGTTGTTTCAATGTTGTATTTGTGTTGTAGAATTTTCGTTGGGAAATGACCAAATTTCAATGGTCAAAACCCAACATTGATTAAACATAGTCAACAAGCACGTTGTTTCAATGTTGTATTTGTGTTGTACAATATTGATTGGGAAATTACCAAATTTCAATGTCAAATCAACGTCAGAACCCAACATTGATGAAACGTCGTCAAAAAGCATGTTGTTTCAACATTGTATTTGTGTTGTGAGACATTGGTTGGGAAATGACCAAAATTCAATGGTTATATCTAAGTCAGAAATTGACATTGATTAAACGTCAAAAAGCACGTTGTTTCAGCGTCGTATTTGTGTTGTGGAATATTGGTTGGGAAATGACCAAATTTCAACGGTCAAACCAACGTCAGAACCCAACATTGATTAAACATTGTCAACAAGCACGTTGTTTCAACGTTGTATTTGTGTTGTAGAATATTGTTTGGGAAATGACCAAAATTCAATGATCAAATGTAAGTCAGAACCCAACGTTGATTAAACGTTGTCAAAAAGCACGTTGTTAGAAACATTGTATTTGTGTTGTGAAATACTGCTTGAGAAATGACCAAATTTCAAAGGTCAAATCTAAGTCAGAACCCAACATTGATGAAACGTTGTCAACAAGCATGTTGTTTCAACGTTGTATTTGTGTTAAGGGAATATTGTTTGGGAAATGACCAAAGATCAATGGTCAAATCAACATCACAACCTGACATTAATTAAAGGCAACCTGTTTCAACGTTGTTTCTCTGTTGTGGAATATTGGTCGGGAAATGACCAAAATTCAAAACCCAACATTGATGAAACGTTGTCAAAAAGCATGTTGTTTCAATGTTGTATTTGTGTTGAGGTACATTGTTTGGGAAATTACCAAATTTCATCCATCCATCCATCCATCTTCTTCCGCTTATCCGAGGTCGGGTCGCGGGGGCAGCAGCCTAAGCAGGGAAGCCCAGACTTCCCTATCTCCAGCCACTTCGTCTAGCTCTTCCCGGGGGATCCCGAGGCGTTCCCAGGCCAGCCGGGAGACATAGTCTTCCCAACGTGTCCTGGGTCTTCCCCGTGGCCTCCTACCAGCTGGACGTGCCCTAAACACATCCCTAGGGAGGCGTTCGGGTGGCATCCTGACCAGATGCCCGAACCACCTCATCTGGCTCCTCTCGATGTGGAGGAGCAGCGGCTTTACGTTGAGTTCCTCCCGGATGGCAGAGCTTCTCACCCTATCTCTAAGGGAGAGACCCAAACTCATTTGGGCCGCTTGTACCCGTGATCTTATCCTTTCGGTCATGACCCAAAGCTCATGACCATAGGTGAGGATGGGAACGTAGATCGACCGGTAAATTGAGAGCTTTGCCTTCCGGCTCAGCTCCTTCTTCACCACAACGGATCGATACAACGTCCGCATTACTGAAGACGCCGCACCGATCCGCCTGTCGATCTCACGATCCACTCTTCCCCCACTCGTGAACAAGACTCCTAGGTACTTGAACTCCTCCACTTGGGGCAGGGTCTCCTCCCCAACCCGGAGATGGCATTCCACCCTTTTCCGGGCGAGAACCATGGACTCGGACTTGGAGGTGCTGATTCTCATTCCGGTCGCTTCACACTCGGCTGCGAACCGATCCAGTGAGAGCTGAAGATCCCGGCCAGATGAAGCCATCATGACTACATCATCTGCAAAAAGCAGAGACCTAATCCCGTGGCCACCAAACCGGAACCCCTCAACGCCTTGACTGCGCCTAGAAATTCTGTACCAAATTTCAATGGTCAAATCTAAGACAGAACCCAACATTGATTAAACAATGTCAAAAAGTATGTTTCAATATTGTATTTGTGTTAAGGGAATACTGGTTGGGAAATGACCAAATATCAACGGTCAAATCAACATCACAACCTGACATTGAATAAACGATGTCAAAAAGCATGTTTGAATGTTGTATTTGTGTTGTGGAATACTGGTTGGGAAATGACCAAAATTCAATGGTCAAATCAAAGTCAGGACCCAACATTGATTAAACGTTGTCAAAAACATGTTGTTTCAACGTTGTATTTGTGTTAAGGGAATATTGGTTGGGAGATGACCAAATATCAACAGTCAAACCAACATCACAACCTGACATTGATTAAACGTTGTCAAAAAGCATGTTGTTGCAACGTTGTATTTGATTAGTAAAACATTCAATGGTCAAATCAACGTCAGAACCCAACGTTGATTAAACATTGTCAAAAAGCATGTTGTTTCAATATTGTATTTGTGTTACCATGAATTGATTAACGTGGACCCCGACTTAAACAAGTTGAAAAACTTATTGGGGTGTTACCATTTAGTGGTCAATTGTACGGAATATGTACTGTACTGTGCAATCTACTAATAAAAGTCTCAATCAATCAATCAATCAAAAATGACTGGGAAATGACTAAATTTCAATGGTCAAATCAAGGTCAGAACCCGACATTGATGAAACATCAAAAAAGCATGTTGTTTCAACGTTGTATTTGTGTTGTGGAATATTTGTTGGGAAATTACCTTATTCCAATCGTCAAATCAACGTCAGAAACCAACATTGATTCAACGTCGTCAAAAAGCATGTTGTTTCAACGTTGTATTTATGTTGAGGAACATTGGTTGGGAAATGACCAAACTTCAATGGTCAAATCAACGTCAGAACCCAACATTGATGAAAAGTCATCCAAAAGCATGTTGTTGCAACATTGTATTTGTGTTGTGGAATATTGTTTGGGAAACGACCAAATTTCAATGGTCAAATCTAAGTCAGAACCCAACATTCAATAAATGTTGTCAACAAGCATGTTGTTTCAACGTTGTATTGGTGTTACCATGAATTGAAAAACTTATTGGGGTGTTACCATTTAGTGGTCAATTGTACGGAATTTGTACTGTACTGTGCAATCTACTAATAAAAATCTCAATCCATTAATCAATCAAAAAGCGTTAATGGAATATTGGTTGGGAAATGACTAAATTTCAATGGTCAAATCAAGGTCAGAACCCGACATTGATGAAACATCAAAAAAGCATGTTGTTTCAACGTTGTATTTGTGTTGTGGAATATTTGTTGGGAAATTACCTTATTCCAATCTTTAAATCAACGTCAGGAACCAACATTGATTCAACGTCATCAAAAAAGCATGTTGTTTCAATTTTGTATTTATGTTTAGGAACCTTGGTTGGAAAATGACCAAACTTCAATGGTCAAATCAACGTCAGAACCCAACATTGATGAAAAGTCATCAAAAAGCGTGTTGTTGCAACATCATATTTGTGTTGTGGAATATTGTTTGGGAAACGACCAAATTTCAATGGTCAAATCTAAGTCAGAACCCAACATTGAATAAATGTTGTCAACAAGCATGTTGTTTCAACGTTGTATTGGTGTTACCATGAATTGAAAAACTTATTGGGGTGTTACCATTTAGTGGTCAATTGTACGGAATTTGTACTGTACTGTGCAATCTACTAATAAAAGTCTCAATCCATTAATCCATCAAAAAGCGTTAATGGAATATTGGTTGGGAAATGACTAAATTTCAATGGTCAAATCAAGGTCAAAACCCGACATTGATGAAACATCAAAAAGCATGTTGTTTCAACGTTGTATTTGCGTTGTGGAATATTTGTTGGGAAATTACCTTATTCCAATCGTCAAATCAACGTCAGAAACCAACATTGATTCAACGTCGTCAAAAAGCATGTTGTTTCAACGTTGTATTTATGTTGAGGAACATTGGTTGGGAAATGACCAAACTTCAATGGTCAAATCAACGTCAGAACCCAACATGGAAGAAAAGTCATCCAAAAGCATGTTGTTGCAACATTGTATTTGTGTTGCGGAATATTGTTTGGGAAATGACCAAATTTCAATGGTCAAATCTAAATCAGAACCCAACATTCAATAAATGTTGTCAACAAGCATGTTGTTTCAACGTTGTATTGGTGTTACCATGAATTGAAAAACTTATTGGGGTGTTACCATTTAGTGGTCAATTGTACGGAATTTGTCCTGTACTGTGCAATCTACTAATAAAAGTCTCAATCCATTAATCCATCAAAAAGCGTTAATGGAATATTGGTTCGGGAAATGACTAAATTTCAATGGTCAAATCAAGGTCAGAACCCGACATTGATGAAACATCAAAAAAGCATGTTGTTTCAACGTTGTATTTGTGTTGTGGAATATTTGTTGGGAAATTACCTTATTCCAATCTTTAAATCAACGTCAGAAACCAACATTGATTCAACGTCGTCAAAAAGCATGTTGTTTCAACGTTGTATTTATGTTGTGGAACATTGGTTGGAAAATGACCGAACTTCAATGGTCAAATCAATGTCAGAACCCAACATTGATGAAAAGTCATCAAAAAGCATGTTGTTGCAACATCGTATTTGTGTTGTGGAATATTGTTTGGGAAATGACCAAATTTCAATGGTCAAATCTAAGTCAGAACCCAACATTCAATAAATGTTGTCAACAAGCATGTTGTTTCAACGTTGTATTGGTGTTACCATGAATTGAAAAACTTATTGGGGTGTTACCATTTAGTGGTCAATTGTACGGAATTTGTACTGTACTGTGCAATCTACTAATAAAAGTCTCAATCCATTAATCCATCAAAAAGCGTTAATGGAATATTGGTTGGGAAATTACTAAATTTCAATGGTCAAATCAAGGTCAAAACCCGACATTGATGAAACATCAAAGTGCATGTTGTTTCAACGTTGTATTTGTGTTGTGGAATATTTGTTGGGAAATTACTTTATTCCAATCGTCAAATCAACGTCAGAAACCAACATTGATTCAACGTCGTCAAAAAGCATGTTGTTTCAACGTTGTATTTATGTTTAGGAACATTGGTTGGAAAATGACCGAACTTCAATGGTCAAATCAATGTCAGAACCCAACATTGATGAAAAGTCATCAAAAAGCGTGTTGTTGCAACATCATATTTGTGTTGTGGAATATTGTTTGGGAAACGACCAAATTTCAATGGTCAAATCTAAGTCAGAACCCAACATTGAATAAATGTTGTCAACAAGCATGTTGTTTCAACGTTGTATTGGTGTTACCATGAATTGAAAAACTTATTGGGGTGTTACCATTTAGTGGTCAATTGTACGGAATTTGTACTGTACTGTGCAATCTACTAATAAAAGTCTCAATCCATTAATCCATCAAAAAGCGTTAATGGAATATTGGTTGGGAAATGACTAAATTTCAATGGTCAAATCAAGGTCAAAACCCGACATTGATGAAACATCAAAAAGCATGTTGTTTCAACGTTGTATTTGTGTTGTGGAATATTTGTTGGGAAATTACTTTATTCCAATCGTCAAATCAACGTCAGAAACCGACATTGATTCAACGTCGTCAAAAAGCATGTTGTTTCAACGTTGTATTTGTGTTGTGGAACATTGGTTGGGAAATGACCAAACTTCAATGGTCAAATCAACGTCAGAACCCAACATTGATGAAAAGTCATCAAAAAGCGTGTTGTTGCAACATCGTATTTGTGTTGTGGAATATTGTTTGGGAAACGACCAATGGTCAAATCTAAGTCAGAACCCAACATTGAATAAATGTTGTCAACAAGCATGTTGTTTCAACGTTGTATTGGTGTTACCATGAATTGAAAAACTTATTGGGGTGTTACCATTTAGTGGTCAATTGTACGGAATTTGTACTGTACTGTGCAATCTACTAATAAAAGTCTCAATCCATTAATCCATCAAAAAGCGTTAATGGAATATTGGTTGGGAAATGACTAAATTTCAATGGTCAAATCAAGGTCAAAACCCGACATTGATGAAACATCAAAGTGCATGTTGTTTCAACGTTGTATTTGTGTTGTGGAATATTTGTTGGGAAATTACCTTATTCCAATCTTTAAATTAACGTCAGAAACCAACATTGATTCAACGTCGTCAAAAAGCATGTTGTTTCAACGTTGTATTTATGTTGTGGAATATTGTTTGGGAAACGACCAAATTTCAATGGTCAAATCTAAGTCAGAACCCAACATTGAATAAACGTTGTCAAGAAGCATGTTGTTTCAACGTTGTATTTGTGTGGTGGAATATTGGTTGGGAAATGACCAAATATCAACAGTCAAACCAGCGTCAGAACCCAACATTGATTCAACGTCGTCAAAAAGCATGTTGTTTCAACTTTATGTTTAGGAACATTGGTTGGGAAATGACCAAAATTCAATGGTCAAATCCAAGTCAGAACCCAACATTGATTAAACGTCAAAAAGCATGTTTCAACGTTATGTTTGATAAGAATAATAATAATGGATTAGATTTATATCGCGCTTTTCTATTGTTAGATACTCAAAGCGCTCACAGAGAAGTGGGAACCCATCATTCATTCACACCTGGTGGTGGTAAGCTACATCTGTAGCCACAGCTGCTCTGGGGTAGACTGACGGAAACGTGGTTGCCAGTTTGCGCCTACGGCCCCTCCGACCACCACCAATCATTCATTCATCATTCATTCACCAGTGTGGGCAGCACTGGGGGCAAAGGGTGAAGTGTCCTGCCCAAGGACACAACGGCACCGATTTGGATGTCAATAGGTGGGAAGCGAACCTGCAACCCTCAGGTTTCTGGCACGGCCGCTCTAACCACTACGCCATGCCACCCCAGGTGACACTAATGAGTAACTATAGCAACAGAACAAACAGGAAGTGCCACCAGGAACTAAGGAAGTCAAACACCAACAGAATACGATACAAAGACGGAACCTCACCACGCCGTGTGTCATTTCATCCGCGAGTTCCCATGCAGAGGAACGCACAGCCGCGAGACAGGGGGGTGGGGAGGGGCGTGGCCGTCCTAAAGCCGACACAAACTCCCATTATGCGGCTGGACCCCCCCCCGGTGAGTGGAGGTGCCACGCATACAGTATACAATGTCATGTTGTTGTTGTACGTCTGTGAATCATTCACACTCTCTTACAAAACAAGTGCTTGCCGGGACAAAAACCCCTCACCTCGCCAACAAGGTCACGGGGGGAAACTTAATCCCGCCGCACACAAAGCCGAGGTCTACCTGCCGGTGATCCACAGGGGGCGGGGGGGGATTGGGGACGATGACAATAGCGCGGTGTTGGCGTGACGACCGGAGAACAAAATCCTACGAACGCCTCCCTTCTTTCACCACCGGTGTCTCTTTGAAAGTCCACAAAGAACCATCCGCCTGACCTCTTTGTCTCCGGCGCTCAGTCGCACGGCGCGGCCTCTCATCGCCCGGACAATGACAGTAGGTGGAAACGCTCGCATTCATTACACAAAGTATAAATAGTGTAATCTATCAGCGCCCGTCCATCCGGATGATTGATGACGCCGCGTCAGAGAGGAGAGTGACACGTTAGAAAAAGTTTGGTTAACAATGCCCGGAGCCTGTGCTTGCCACCCCGGCTCCGTGATTAATGTGTTGTCAGCCCGGTAATCCCACACCCACGCCTAATGAGGCGAGGATTCATCATCTCGGGCCGGAGTGGCAGATGTCAGGGAGAAAGGAATCCAAGTGGCTGGAAACAATATCCTCTTTCTGGCCGGCGTTTGACGTGCGTGACGAGCTCTACAAACCACAAAGACAACCCGGAGAAGGACCGACTTCAGTACGGTAGACGCCCGGGGAATACTGAAAGAAGACTCCAGGATCACATGAGTTCTTAGTCTAATTTTTTGCAACTTAACGCCAAAAAAACGGAAATGCTGATTATCGGTCCTGCTAGAAACCGACCTCTATTTAATAATACAACTTTAACATTTGACAACCAAATAATAAAACAAGGTGACTCAGTAAAAAATCTGGGTATTATCTTCCACCCAACTCTCTCCTTTGAGTCACACATTAAAAGCGTTACTAAAACGGCCTTCTTTCATCTCCGTAATATCGCTAAAATTCGCTCCATTTTGTCCACTAAAGACGCCAAGATCATTATCCATGCGTTTGTTACGTCTCGTCTCGATTACTGTAACGTATTATTTTCGGGTCTCCCCATGTCTAGCATTAAAAGATTACAGTTGGTACAAAATGCGGCTGCTAGACTTTTGACAAGAACAAGAAAGTTTGATCATATTACGCCTGTACTGTATATACCTTTATATACATATATACATACATATATACCTATACTGTATATACCTTTATATACATATATACATACATATATACCTATACTGTATATACCTTTATATACATATATACATACATATATACCTATACTGTATATACCTTTATATACATATATACATACATATATACCTATACTATATATACCTTTATATACATATATACATACATATATATACCTATACTGTATATACCTTAATATACATATATACATACATATATACCTATACTGTATATACCTTTATATGCATATATACATACATATATACCTATAATGTATATACCTTTATATACATATATACATACATATATACCTATACTGTATATACCTTTATATACATATATACATACATATATACCTATACTGTATATACCTTTATATACATACATATATACCTACACTGTATATACCTTTATATACCTATATACATACATATATACCTTGCCCTTATGTGGGCCTACCGAGGATGTCGTAGTGGTTCGTGTTGTGGTTTGTGCAGCCCTTTGAGACACTAGTGATTTAGGGCTATATAAGTAAACATTGATTGATTGATTGATTGATGTTGTGTTACGGTACAGATGTTCTGCCGAAATGCTCTTGTCATTCTTGTTTGGTGTTGGTTCACAAATCCCCAAATCTGCGGTCCCCTCCAAGGTTTCTCATTGTCCCATTGTGTTGAGTTTTTCCTTGCCCTGATGTGGGATCTGAGTTGAGGATGTCGTGGCTTGTGCAGCCCTTTGAGACACTCGTAACTTAGGGCTATACAAATAAACATTGATTGACTGATTGAATGAAGTCATTTTTGCAAAAATGGGCCTTTCAGTTAATCAAATGTCTTTGGCGCAGTGGAAGAGTGGCCGTGCGCAACCCGAGGGTCCCTGGTTCAAATCCCACCTAGTACCAACCTCGTCACGTCCGTTGTGTCCTGAGCAAGACACTTCACCCTTGCTCCTGATGGGTGCTGGTTAGCGCCTTGCATGGCAGCTCCCTCCATCAGTGTGTGAATGGGTGAATGTGGAAGTAGTGTCAAAGCGCTTTGAGTACCTTGAAGGTAGAAAAGTGCTATACAAGTACAACCCATTTATCATTTATTATTTATCGAAAACATTGAAATACGCCAATCGACGACAACCGACACACCCACGGTGAATCAAAACCTGGTTATCTGCATTGGAGCCGATTGGGAAAAGAGTTAATGCAGGTCAACCAGACCGGTCGGGTCATTTTCAAGTTAACATAGGCCAAATGCATTTTGAAGTAACCTAAAACAAACTAGAAATGTTCGTGGTAAAGGACTCCAAAGTTCGTTAACTTCTAAACAGCACGGCAACATTCGCACGGCGTAAACAACAACGACTTAACTTGAACGATAACGATAGGAAATCTCCAGCAAAGCCGCAGAGGGGAGACGATCGCGAGCGTCAAGTTCAAAGCGCTGAGCCGCTGATTAACGTCATCGGAGAGATGGCAACTCATGCAAACTTTTGTTTAATTCCTTACAAAGTGGTGATGGGGGGCCAGGGGGGACTCGCAGACACCGAGCCAGCTGTCTCTCATTAGGCGAGCGGCATCTTCCCGTCACCAAGGAGACCAAACGGGGGAGGATTAGCTGTGATTTGGGCTGATAGGCTGGGACGCTGTGGAGTTTCATAGCGAAACGCATCAATTGATTAGCGAGGAATTGAAGCGCCTGTCAAACTGATGATGTCGTTCTTTAGGGGAAACTACTCAGGGCAAGTCCAGGTTATTTGTTCTTTTTTTGACATGTGCTTTGTGGACTTGGAGAAGGCATTCGACCGTGTTCCTCGAGAAGTCCTGTGGGGAGTGTTCAGAGAGTATGGGGTATCGGACTGTCTGATTGTGGCGGTCCTCTCCCTGTATGATCAGTGTCAGAGCTTGGTCCGCATTGCCGGCGGTAAGTCGGACACGTTTCCAGTGAGGGTTGGACTCCGCCGAGGATGTCCTTTGTCACCGATTCTGTTCATGGACAGAATTTTTAGGCACAGTCAAAACGTTGAGGGCATCCGGTTTGGTGACCGCAGGATTAGGTCTCTGCTTTTTGCAGATGGTGTGGTCCTGATGGCTTCATCTGGCCAGGATCTTCAGCTCTCACTGGATCAATCAATGGTCAATCAAAAACTCACAACCCAGAGGGATGTCAATGTGAATGACCGTGAGAAACCTTGGAGAGGACCACAGATGTGGGTGACCACCCCCACCCTCTAGGGGAAGACCGGATGCAATGGAGGTCGAGTGGGTCTAACATAATACTGTGAAAGTCTAGCCCATAGTGGATCTAACTGGAGACAATCCCGAGCGGAGACGGGTCAGCAGCGCAGAGATGTCCCCAACCGATGCACGGGCGAGCGGTCCATCCCCTGGTCTCGACTCTGGACAGCCAGCACTTCATCTATGGCCACCGGACATAGTGAAACCCAATATCTAAGTTACATTTAAACCAGTGTGAGTGGCACTGGGAGCAGGTGGGTAAAGTGTCTTGCCCAAGGACACAACGGCAGTAACTAGGATAGCGGAACTCCATTTTTACAATGGAGTTCAGGGTGCACAACCAATTGTTAGCCCTTCACTTAACTCTAATTACTAAAGATCTACTAAAGTTGATGGTCGTGTTTATTTAAGTCGGTCATGTTTATTTAAGTCTTTGCGTCTTACCGTTTTATTATTCTTCATCAGTGGTTCCCAACCTGTTTTTAGCTGCGGACCGGTCAACGCTCGATAATTTGTCCCGTGGCCCGGTGGCGAGGGGGATGGCGTGTGGGGGATTTTTTTTTTTTGTCATGAAAAAGGGAGGTTTTTTTGGGTTGTTGCACTAATTGTAAGTGTATCTTGTGTTTTTTATGTTGATTTCATAAATGAAGTGAAGTGAAGTGAATTATATTTATATAGCGCTTTTTCTCTAGTGACTTAAAGCGCTTTACATAGTGAAACCCAATATCTAAGTTACATTTAAACCAGTGTGGGTGGCACTGGGAGCAGGTGGGTAAAGTGTCTTGCCCAAGGACACAACGGCAGTAACTAGGATAGCGGAACTCCATTTTTACAATGGAGTTCAGGGTGCACAACCAATTGTTAGCCCTTCACTTAACTCTAATTATTAAAGATCTACTAAAGTTGATGGTCGTGTTTATTTAAGTCGGTCATGTTTATTTAAGTCTTTGCGTCTTACCGTTTTGTTATTCTACATTAGTGGTCCCCAACCTGTTTTTAGCTGCAGACCGGTCAACGCTCGATAATTTGTCCCGTGGCCCGGTGGCGAGGGGGATGGCGTGTGGGGGATTTTTTTTTTTTGTCATGAAAAAGGGAGGTTTTTTTGGGTTGTTGCACTAATTGTAAGTGTATCTTGTGTTTTTTATGTTGATTTCATAAATGAAGTGAAGTGAAGTGAATTATATTTATATAGCGCTTTTTCTCTAGTGACTTAAAGCGCTTTACATAGTGAAACCCAATATCTAAGTTACATTTAAACCAGTGTGGGTGGCACTGGGAGCAGGTGGGTAAAGTGTCTTGCCCAAGGACACAACGGCAGTAACTAAGATAACGGAACTCCATTTTTACAATGGAGTTCAGGGTGCACAACCAATTGTTAGCCCTTCACTTAACTCTAAATACTAAAGATCTACTAAAGTTGATGGTCGTGTTTATTTAAGTCGGTCATGTTTATTTAAGTCTTTGCGTCTTACCGTTTTATTATTCTACATCAGTGGTCCCCAACCTGTTTTTAGCTGCGGACCGGTCAACGCTTGATAATTTGTCCCGTGGCCCGGTGGCGAGGGGGATGGCGTGTGGGGGATTTTTTTTTTTTGTCATGAAAAAGGGAGGTTTTTTTGGGTTGTTGCACTAATTGTAAGTGTATCTTGTGTTTTTTATGTTGATTTCATAAATGAAGTGAAGTGAAGTGAATTATATTTATATAGCGCTTTTTCTCTAGTGACTTAAAGCGCTTTACATAGTGAAACCCAATATCTAAGTTACATTTAAACCAGTGTGGGTGGCACTGGGAGCAGGTGGGTAAAGTGTCTTGCCCAAGGACACAACGGCAGTAACTAGGATAGCGGAACTCCATTTTTACAATGGAGTTCAGGGTGCACAACCAATTGTTAGCCCTTCACTTAACTCTAAATACTAAAGATCTACTAAAGTTGATGGTCGTGTTTATTTAAGTCGGTCATGTTTATTTAAGTCTTTGCGTCTTACCGTTTTATTATTCTACATCAGTGGTCCCCAACCTGTTTTTAGCTGCGGACCGGTCAACGCTCGATAATTTGTCCCGTGGCCCGGTGGCGAGGGGGATGGCGTGTGGGGGATTTTTTTTTTTTGTCATGAAAAAGGGAGGTTTTTTTGGGTTGTTGCACTAATTGTAAGTGTATCTTGTGTTTTTTATGTTGATTTCATAAATGAAGTGAAGTGAAGTGAATTATATTTATATAGCGCTTTTTCTCTAGTGACTTAAAGCGCTTTACATAGTGAAACCCAATATCTAAGTTACATTTAAACCAGTGTGGGTGGCACTGGGAGCAGGTGGGTAAAGTGTCTTGCCCAAGGACACAACGGCAGTAACTAGGATAGCGGAACTCCATTTTTACAATGGAGTTCAGGGTGCACAACCAATTGTTAGCCCTTCACTTAACTCTAAATACTAAAGATCTACTAAAGTTGATGGTCGTGTTTATTTAAGTCGGTCATGTTTATCTAAGTCTTTGCGTCTTACCGTTTTATTATTCTTCATCAGTGGTCCCCAACCTGTTTTTAGCTGCAGACCGGTCAACGCTTGATAATTTGTCCCGTGGCCTGGTGGCGAGGGGGATGGCGTGTGGGGGATTTTTTTTTTTGTCATGAAAAAGGGAGGTTTTTTTGGGTTGTTGCACTAATTGTAAGTGTATCTTGTGTTTTTTATGTTGATTTCATAAATGAAGTGAAGTGAAGTGAATTATATTTATATAGCGCTTTTTCTCTAGTGACTTAAAGCGCTTTACATAGTGAAACCCAATATTTAAGTTACATTTAAACCAGTGTGGGTGGCACTGGGAGCAGGTGGGTAAAGTGTCTTGCCCAAGGACACAACGGCAGTAACTAGGATAGCGGAACTCCATTTTTACAATGGAGTTCAGGGTGCACAACCAATTGTTAGCCCTTCACTTAACTCTAATTATTAAAGATCTACTAAAGTTGATGGTCGTGTTTATTTAAGTCGGTCATGTTTATTTAAGTCTTTGCGTCTTACCGTTTTATTATTCTACATCAGTGGTCCCCAACCTGTTTTTAGCTGCGGACCGGTCAACGCTCGATAATTTGTCCCGTGGCCCGGTGGCGAGGGGGATGGCGTGTGGGGGATTTTTTTTTTTTGTCATGAAAAAGGGAGGTTTTTTTGGGTTGTTGCACTAATTGTAAGTGTATCTTGTGTTTTTTATGTTGATTTCATAAATGAAGTGAAGTGAAGTGAATTATATTTATATAGCGCTTTTTCTCTAGTGACTTAAAGCGCTTTACATAGTGAAACCCAATATCTAAGTTACATTTAAACCAGTGTGGGTGGCACTGGGAGCAGGTGGGTAAAGTGTCTTGCCCAAGGACACAACGGCAGTAACTAGGATAGCGGAACTCCATTTTTACAATGGAGTTCAGGGTGCACAACCAATTGTTAGCCCTTCACTTAACTCTAAATACTAAAGATCTACTAAAGTTGATGGTCGTGTTTATTTAAGTCGGTCATGTTTATCTAAGTCTTTGCGTCTTACCGTTTTATTATTCTTCATCAGTGGTCCCCAACCTGTTTTTAGCTGCAGACCGGTCAACGCTTGATAATTTGTCCCGTGGCCTGGTGGCGAGGGGGATGGCGTGTGGGGGATTTTTTTTTTTGTCATGAAAAAGGGAGGTTTTTTTGGGTTGTTGCACTAATTGTAAGTGTATCTTGTGTTTTTTATGTTGATTTCATAAATGAAGTGAAGTGAATTATATTTATATAGCGCTTTTTCTCTAGTGACTTAAAGCGCTTTACATAGTGAAACCCAATATCTAAGTTACATTTAAACCAGTGTGGGTGGCACTGGGAGCAGGTGGGTAAAGTGTCTTGCCCAAGGACACAACGGCAGTAACTAGGATAGCGGAACTCCATTTTTACAATGGAGTTCAGGGTGCACAACCAATTGTTAGCCCTTCACTTAACTCTAAATACTAAAGATCTACTAAAGTTGATGGTCGTGTTTATTTAAGTCGGTCATGTTTATTTAAGTCTTTGCGTCTTACCGTTTTATTATTCTTCATCAGTGGTCCCCAACCTGTTTTTAGCTGCGGACCGGTCAACGCTCGATAATTTGTCCCGTGGCCCGGTGGCGAGGGGGATGGCGTGTGGGGGATTTTTTTTTTTTGTCATGAAAAAGGGAGGTTTTTTTGGGTTGTTGCACTAATTGTAAGTGTATCTTGTGTTTTTTATGTTGATTTCATAAATGAAGTGAAGTGAAGTGAATTATATTTATATAGCGCTTTTTCTCTAGTGACTTAAAGCGCTTTACATAGTGAAACCCAATATTTAAGTTACATTTAAACCAGTGTGGGTGGCACTGGGAGCAGGTGGGTAAAGTGTCTTGCCCAAGGACACAACGGCAGTAACTAGGATAGCGGAACTCCATTTTTACAATGGAGTTCAGGGTGCACAACCAATTGTTAGCCCTTCACTTAACTCTAATTATTAAAGATCTACTAAAGTTGATGGTCGTGTTTATTTAAGTCGGTCATGTTTATTTAAGTCTTTGCGTCTTACCGTTTTGTTATTCTACATTAGTGGTCCCCAACCTGTTTTTAGCTGCAGACCGGTCAACGCTCGATAATTTGTCCCGTGGCCCGGTGGCGAGGGGGATGGCGTGTGGGGGATTTTTTTTTTTTGTCATGAAAAAGGGAGGTTTTTTTGGGTTGTTGCACTAATTGTAAGTGTATCTTGTGTTTTTTATGTTGATTTCATAAATGAAGTGAAGTGAAGTGAATTATATTTATATAGCGCTTTTTCTCTAGTGACTTAAAGCGCTTTACATAGTGAAACCCAATAACTAAGTTACATTTAAACCAGTGTGGGTGGCACTGGGAGCAGGTGGGTAAAGTGTCTTGCCCAAGGACACAACGGCAGTAACTAAAATAGCGGAACTCCATTTTTACAATGGAGTTCAGGGTGCACAACCAATTGTTAGCCCTTCACTTAACTCTAAATACTAAAGATCTACTAAACTTGATGGTCGTGTTTATTTAAGTCGGTCATGTTTATTTAAGTCTTTGCGTCTTACCGTTTTATTATTCTACATCAGTGGTCCCCAACCTGTTTTTAGCTGCGGACCGGTCAACGCTTGATAATTTGTCCCGTGGCCTG
>NC_084619.1:73966624-73969124 GCF_033978795.1 Nerophis ophidion
GATTATATTTGGGTATTAAATAAAGTGTTTGAACATTGCATTGAAATAAAATAAAGAAAATACATAAATTAATTATAATTAATTTCATTAGATTTGGTTATTATATAAAAGAGTATGAACAGTTTTTTTTAAATCTAATTCAATAAAGAAAATAAATTAATTTTCAACAATTACATTTTATTTAGGTATTAAAGTGTATGAAAATTGCATTAAAATCTAATTCAATAAAGAAAAATAATTAATTGTAATAACTACATAATATTTGGGTATTAAATAAAGTGTTTGAAAATTACATTTAAATCAATCAAATAAAATAAAAATACATAAAATAATTGTAATTAATTACATTAGATTTGGTTATTATATGTAAAGAGTATGAATATTTTATTCAAATGTAATTTAAAAAAGAAAATAAAAAAATTAATTGTCAATAATTACATTTTATTTGGGTATTAAACTGTATGAAAATTGCATTTAAATCTAATTCAATAAAGAAAATTAATTAATTGTAATAACTATATTAGATTTGGGTATTAAATAAAGTGTTTGAAAATTACATTTAAATAAAATAAAATAAAGAAAATACATAAATTAATTGTAATTATTTTCATTATAATGGGTTATTATATAAAGAGTATGAACATTTTTTTTTCAATCTAATTCAATAAAGAAAATAAATTAATTGTCAATAATTAAATTTTATTTGGGTATTAAAGTGTATGAAAATTGCATTAAAATCTAATTCAATAAAGAAAAATAATAAATTGTAATAACTACATTATATTTGGGTATTAAATAAAGTTTGAGAATTACATTTAAATCAAATAAAATAAAATAAAAATACATAAAATAATTGTAATTAATCACATTATATTTGGTTATTATATAAAGACTATGAACATTTTTCTAAATACATTTTAATAAAGAAAATACATGAATTAATTGTCAATAATTACATTTTATTTGGGTATTAAAGTGTATGAAAATTGCATTAAAATATAATTCTATAAAGAAAAAATATTAAATAATTGTAATAACTACATTATATTTGGGTATTAAAGTGTTTGAAAATTACATTTAAATAAAATAAATTAAAGAAAATTTGAACAATAATTTAGTCTTGAGCATATGGAACATTCTGGTAGAAATACATACAGTACGTGTCACCAACCAGAAGTACTTTATTGGTACCATGTGGTCCCGCTCAGTGCCACATGTCATCATGGAATGTGGTTAAAAGTTCAAACTCTGGTCATAATCTACCATGCTAGGATTTCAATGACCTGGAACTTCATAACAAGTCTCCTGCTTCCCATTGATTCTCTCATGAGGAGCCAGCAAAACCCTTGCAGTTGTGGAGCTGGTTTCTTCAAAATAGCCACCCTTTGCTCGGATGACTGCTTTGCACACTCTGGGCATTCTCTCGATGACTTTAAAGAGGTAGTCACCTGAAATGGTTTTCACTTCACAGGTGATCTTGAAGTTCATCGAGAGAATACCCAGAGTGTGCAAAGTAGTCATCCGAGCAAAGGGTGGCTGTTTGGAACAAACTAGAATATAAAATATGTTTTTCGGCTTTTTTTTGTTGCAAATAATCATTAACTTTAGAAATTGATGCCAGCAACAGGTGACAAAGAAGTTGGGAAAGGTGGCAATAAATACTGATAAAGGTAAGGAATGCTCATCAAACACTTATTTGGAACATCCCACAGGTGTGCAGGCTAATTGGGAACAGGTGGGTCACATGATTGGGTATAAAAACAGCTTCCCAAAAAATGCTGAGTCATTCACAAACAAGGATTGGGAAACAGTCACCACTTTGTGAACAAATGCGTGAGCAAATAGTCAAACAGTTTAAGAACAACATTTCTCGAAATTTAGGAATTTCACCATCTAAAGTCCGTAATAGCATCAAAAGGTTCAGAGAATTTGGAGAAATCACTGCACGTAAGCCATGATATAACGGACCTTCGTTCCCTAAGGCGGTACTGCATCAAAAAGCGACATCCACGTGTAAAGGATATCACCACATGGGCTCAGGAACACTTCAGAAAACCACTGTCAGTAACTACAGTTGGTTGCTACATCTGTAAATGTAAGTTAAAACTCTACTATGCAAAGCCAAAGCCATTTATCAACGACACCCGGAAATGCCACCGGCTTCGGTGGGCCCGAGCTCACCTAAGATGGACTGATGCAAAGTGGAAAAGTGTTCTGTGGTCTGACGAGTCCACATTTCAATTTTTGGGGGGGGAAACAGTGAACGTCGTGTCTTCCGGACCAAAGAAGAAAAGAACCATCCGGACTGTTCTGGGTGCAAAGTGTAAAAGCCAGCATCTGTGATGGTATGGGGGTGTATTAGTGCCCAAGACATGGGTAATTTACACATCTGTAAAGGCCCCATTAATGCTGAATGGTCCATACAGGTTTTGGAGCTACATATGTTGCCATCCAAGCAATGTTATCATGGACGCCCCTGCTTATTTCAGCAAGACAATGC
>NC_084619.1:73971624-73999124 GCF_033978795.1 Nerophis ophidion
GCCGGAGACTCAAAACCCCCGCATCAACGTGTTCGAACCCGGAGAAGGAGCGTCGCCAGCTCTGACCTTTTTTACTTTGCATGAGGAAGACATAATCATACACGGCTTGTTCAGAGACACACGCTAATTACCTCGCCTTGACAAGCTATGTAAATAAAAGCTGGTAACGACACTCCAGCCTGACAGAATCACTGTCCGCTTTTTTTAAAATCTGACATCAAGTGGATGAGCGGCGTTTTCACGGCGTCGAGCAAACACGCCACGCCGAGGTTAAACTATTTCTGTGTTCCCTGCTGACTGCCTTCAAGAGACACACTTCCTCTGCACTTTTACACCCAAATCTGCGACAGGAGATGCGGTTCGAGGTCCCTAGAACCCCCCCCGCCCAGAGAGAAAAGGGTCTGGCGTCTTATATTCGGCCACGCCAAAAAAAACAGCAATATGTTTGGAGAAAAAATGGTGAGGCCTTTAATCCCAGGAACACCACACCTACCGCCAAGCATGGTGGTGGAAGTATTATGCTCTGGGCTTGTTTTGCTCCCAATGGAACTGGTGCTTTACAGAGACTAAACGGGACAATGAAAAAGGAGAATTACCTACAAATTCTTCAAGACAAGCTAAAATCGTCAGCCCTGAGGTTGGGTCTTGGGGGGAGTCTGGTGTTCCATCAGGACTGCCTTCAAGAGACACATTTCCTTCGCACTTTTACACCCAAATCTGCAAGAGGAGATGAGATTCTAGCTCCCAAGAACCCCCCTCCCAGAGAGAAAAGGGTCTGGCGTCTTATATTCGGCCGCGCCAAACAACTTTGCCAATAAAAAGTAGCAAAATCACATGGGCAATGAGGTCTGTGGTCAGATGAAAGAAAAATTTAGTTGTTTGGCCACAAAACCAAGTAATATGTTTGGAGAAGAAATGGTGAGGCCTTTAATCCCAGGAACACCATGCCTACCGCCAAGCATGATGGTGAAAGTATTATGCTCTGGGCTTGTTTTGCTCCCAATGGAACTGGTGCTTTACAGAGAGTAAACTGGACAATGAAAAAGGAGAATTACCACCAAGTTCTTCAGGAGAAGCTATAATCATCATCTGGGTTGGGTCTTGGGTGGAGTCAGGTGTTCCATCAGGACTGCCTTCAAGAGACACACTTCCTCTGCACTTTTACACCCAAATCTGCGACAGGAGATGCGGTTCGAGCTCCCTAGAACCCCCCCGCCCAGAGAGAAAAAGAGTCTGGCGTCTTATATTCGGCCGCGCCAAACAACTTTGCCAATAAAAAGTAGCAAAATCACATGGGTAATGAGTTCTGTGGTCAGATGAAAGAAAAATGGAGTTGTTTGGCCGCAAAACCAAGTAATATGTTTGGAGAAGAAATGGTGAGGCCTTTAATCCCAGGAACACCATACATATCGCCAAGCATGGTGGTGGAAGTATTTTGCTCTGGGCTTGTTTTGCTGCCAATGGAACTGGTGTTTTACAGAGACTAAACTGGACAATGAAAAAGGAGAATTACCACCAAGTTCTTCAGGAGAAGCTATAATCATCATCTGGGTTGGGTCTTGGGTGGAGTCAGGTGTTCCATCAGGACTGCCTTCAAGAGACACACTTCCTTTGCACTTTTACACCCAAATCTGCGGCAGGAGATGCGGTTCGAGCTCCCTAGAACCCCCCGCCCAGAGAGAAAAAGAGTCTGGCGTCTTATATTCGGCCACGCCAAACAACTTTGCCAATAAAAAGTAGCAAAATCACATGGGCAATGAGGTCTGTGGTCAGATGAAAGAAAAATTGAGTTGTTTGGCCGCAAAACCAAGTAATATGTTTGGAGAAGAAATGGTGAGGCCTTTAATCCCAGGAACACCACACCTACTGCCAAGCATGGTGGTGGAAGTATTATGCTCTGGGCTTGTTTTGCTGCCAATGGAACTGGTGCTTTACAGAGAGTAAATGGGACCATGAAAAAGGAGAATTATCTCCAAATTTTTCAAGACAAGCTAAAATTGTCAGCCCGCAGGTTGGGTCTTGGGTGGAGTCGGGTGTTCCACCAGGACTGCCTTCAAGAGACACACTTCCTTTGCACTTTTACACCCAAATCTGCTATAGGAGATGCGGTTCGAGCTCCCTAGAACCCTGCCGCCCAGAGAGAAAAAGGGTCTGGCGTCTTATATTCGGCCGCGCCAAACAACTTTGCTGATAAAATGTAGCAAAATCACATGGACCTTTTGGATGAAAAGTTCTTTGGTCAGATGAAAGAAAAAATTAGCTGTTTGGCCGCAAAACCCAGCAATATGTTTAGAGAAAAAATGGTGAGGCCTTTAATCCCAGGAACACCATACCTACGGCCAAGCATGGTGGTGGTAGTATTATGCTCTGGGCTTGTTTTCCTGCCAATGGAACTGCTGCTTTACAGAGAGTAAATGGGACAATGAAAAAGGAGAATTACCACCAAGTTCTTCAGGAGAAGCTATAATCATCATCTGGGTTGGGTCTTGGGTGGAGTCAGGTGTTCCAACAGGATTTCCTTCAAGAGACACACTTCCTTTGCACTTTTACACTCAAATCTGCGACAGGAGATGCGGTTCGAGCTCCCTAGAACCCCCCCAGCCCAGAGAGAAAAAGAGTCTGGCGTCTTATATTCGGCCGCGCCAAACAACTTTGCCGATAAAAAGTAGCAAAATCACATGGGCAATGAGTTCTGTGGTCAGATGAAAGAAAAATGGAGTTGTTTGGTCGCAAAACCAAGTAATATGTTTGGAGAAGAAATGGTGAGGCCTTTAATCCCAGGAACACCATACATACCGCCAAGCATGATGGTGGAAGTATTATGCTCTGGGCTTGTTTTGCTGCCAATGGAACTGGTGCTTTACAGAGAGTAAATGGGACCATGAAAAAGGAAGATTATCTCCAAATTTTTCAAGACAAGCTAAAATTGTCAGCCCTGAGGTTGGGTCTTGGGTGGAGTCGGGTGTTCCACCAGGACTGCCTTCAAGAGACACACTTCCTTTGCACTTTTACACCCAAATCTGCTATAGGAGATGCGGTTCGAGCTCCCTAGAACCCCGCCGCCCAGAGAGAAAAAGAGTCTGGCGTCTTATATTCGGCCGCGCCAAACAACTTTGCTGATAAAATGTAGCAAAATCACATGGACCTTTTGGATGAAAAGTTCTTTGGTCAGATGAAAGAAAAAATTAGCTGTTTGGCCGCAAAACCCAGCAATATGTTTAGAGAAAAAATGGTGAGGCCTTTAATCCCAGGAACACCATACCTTCAGCCAAGCATGGTGGTGGTAGTATTATGCTCTGGGCTTGTTTTGCTGCCAATGGAACTGGTGCTTTACAGAGAGTAAATGGGACCATGAAAAAGGAGGATTACCTACAAATTCTTCAGTACAACCTAAAATCATCAGACCAGACGTTGGGTCTTGGACGCAGTTTGGTGTTCCAACAGGACTTCCTTCAAGAGACACATTTCCTTTGCACTTTTACACCCAAATCTG
This sequence comes from Nerophis ophidion, assembly GCF_033978795.1. Lineage (NCBI taxonomy): Eukaryota > Metazoa > Chordata > Actinopteri > Syngnathiformes > Syngnathidae > Nerophis > Nerophis ophidion. Next base: position 73,975,118 of record NC_084619.1, read on the forward strand.
CAAGAGGAGATGAGATTCTAGCTCCCTAGAATCCCCCTAAAGACTAAACTAAACTAAACAAGTGCATGTCAACTATCAACCAGGACATTAACCAGCTTTTGACGACTATGAAAATAACTTCAAGCCTTACGTGGAAGTCCAAACAACAAAAAAAGGCGCTCAAGGAGGCTAAATATTTCATAACCCAGCAATTAGACGCAATCAAATCAAGGCGTGAGAAATGAGCGCTGAGGTATGAGAGAACCTCCCCGGCCTCTAATTAGTCTGCGAGGTCCAAAACAAGAGCAGAAGGGGATCATTAAGCCGTGGCGAGCGGCGTGCACGTGAGCTGTCACTCCAATCGCCGGCCACGTCATGCCGGCCCACACAAGCCGGACCGGACAGCCGCCCGTCGTCTTTGATCCGAGCTCATGCATACGGAATCAGGTCAGCCCGTGGTCACACACACACACACACACACTTATATACACACACACACACTTCAACAAGCAGTACTCAGAGGGCAGTGTATGAGGAGCTCTCCAGTCGGAGACTGGCAGGGGAGAAAAGGATCTGAACTTACCGTGTCCGACTTGGGCTTGACCACCTTCATGAAGGCTCCTCTGGCTTGGGCCTCCGTGCTTTCTTTTCTGGTGACTTTCCTGGTGTCCAAGAACTTAAGGCCGGGCAACTTGTGCAGAACAAAATACCTGTGAAGAAAAATATCAACACCTTTTGCAGTGCAGCACAGTGTAGGAGAGCGATCCGAAAATTATTTTTTACATATTCAGTGTTTATAATAGTATTTTTTTAAAGTGCATTTATCATTTGGTGACTATTTATAAATGTGCCATTTATATTAAGTATCAATCAATCAATCAATGTTTATTTATATAGCCCCAAATCACAAATGTCTCAAAGGACTGCACAAATCATTACGACTACAACATCCTCGGAAGAACCCACAAAAGGGCAAGGAAAACTCACACCCAGTGGGCAGGGAGAATTCACATCCAGTGGGACGCCAGCGACAATGCTGACTATGAGAAACCTTGGAGAGGACCTCAGATGTGGGCAACCCCCCCCCTCTAGGGGACCGAAAGCAATGGATGTCGAGTTATAGTAACACAGATACGATTGTATATACGGCGGATACTGCAAATATCCAAAATAGTTTCTCTCGTTTTGATGAAATAACATTAGAAGGATTGTTACAACGTGTAAATGGAATAAAACAAACAACATGTTTACTTGACCCACTTCCTGGGAAACTTATCAAGGAGCTTTTTGTATTATTAGGTCCATCAGTGCTAAATATTATAAACTTATCACTTTCCTCGGGCACTGTTCCCGTTGCATTCAAAAAAGCGGTTATTCATCCTCTCCTTAAAAGACCTAACCTCGATCCAGACCTCATGGTAAACTACCGACCGGTGTCTCACCTTCCCTTTATTTCGAAAATCCTCGAAAAAATTGTTGCAGAGCAGCTAAGTGAGCACTTAGCGTTTAACAATCTATGTGAAACCTTTCAATCCGGTTTCAGGGCAAATCACTCGACTGAGACAGCCCTCGCAAAACTGACTAATGATCTATTGCTAACGATGGACTCTGATGCGTCATCTATGTTGCTGCTCCTCGATCTTAGCGCTGCTTTCGATACCGTCGATCATAATATTTTATTAGAACGTATCAAAACACGAATTGGTATGTCAGACTTAGCCCTGTCTTGGTTTAACTCTTATCTTACTGATAGGATGCAGTGCGTCTCCCATAACAATGTGACCTCGGACTATGTTAAGGTAACGTGTGGAGTTCCCCAGGGTTCGGTCCTTGGCCCTGTACTCTTCAGGGCCCTGTACTCTTCAGGGCCAAAACTTGTGTCAAGTGTATTGAGATAACTTCTGTTGGGATTTGGCGCTCGATGTGTTGCGATCCGTGACTCGGATCTTCAAATATTATTGTTTATTTTTCCATCTTTGTTCTCATTCTCCGTCTGATCCCTTTATTTCCCGTTTAGTCCATCACCATGGTTACTTATTAGTTTCAGCTGTTACTCCCTGTTCACTGCTAATTACCTTCCCTTTATAAGCCAGCCTCTTCTGTTTATTCTTTCTGGGACTCTAATTTGCGTCAGGTATGTTTTTCTCGCTAGCTCATTAGCTAAGCCACTTTGTTGTCATCTTTAGCTCACATGCTAATCATCTTTGTTTTCATTTTTTGTGCCATCGTGCCAAATCTTAGTTCTTTATATTTCCTAGCTTTCACGCTAGCGTCTTTTGTTTCCCTTTTTATTAGCTCCAGTGTTTTTGTTCAGAGCTCACTTTTTGTTAATACATTTTTTTAGATCTTACCTTTGTTGTGTTCTTTCGTTTGACGCATCCTCGAGGGAATCGAACCCGGTACCACGATGCCGAACCGGCGTTACAAGATGAATACATTACAATTGCACTGAATGACAATATATATTTTACCATTATTGATCTGACCAAAAGTAGATGTGAAAGAAAAAATTAAGGGACATATAGAATAAAATTGTATATATATATACACTGCGATGAGGTGGCGACTTGTCCAGGGTGTACCCTACCTTCCACCTGATTGTACCTGAGATAGGCACCAGCGTCCCCCACGACCCCAAAGGGAATAAGCGGTAGGAAATGGATATATATATATATATATATATATATATATATATATATATATATATATATATATATATTAGGGGTGTGGGAAAAAATCGATTCGAATCAAATCGTTTAAGTTGTGCGATTCAAAATCGATTCTAATTTTTTTTTTTAAATCGCTTTTTTTAATTTTATTTAAAAAAACATATTAAAAAAAAAAAAAAATCAATCCAACAAACCACTAAACAACAATACCATAACAATGCAATCCAATTCCAAAAACCAAACCTGAGCCAGCAACACTCAGAACTGCAAATGTAACTTAGATATTGGGTTTCACTATGGAAAGCGCTTTGAGTCACTGGAGAAAAGCGCTATATAAATATAATACAATTCACAATTCAATTCAATAAACAGAGCAATTGAGAGGAGACACAAACACCACACAGAACAAAACAAAAGTAGTGAAACAACATGGATATTATCAACAACAGTATCAATATGAGTTATCATTTGGTTGAAAAAAAGAGATAATCATCAGTTTCTGATTTATTAAAATTGTATAACAGTGCAAAATATTGCTCATTTGTGGTGTTTTTTTCTTGAAAAATATATATAAAAATAGCTAAAACTTGTTGAAAAATAAACAAGTGATTCAATCATAAATAAAGATTTCTACACATATATATATATATATATATATATATATATATATATGATTAGGGGGTACTTGAATTAAAAAAATGTTCACAGGGGGTACATCGCTGAAAAAAGGTTGAGAACCACTGGCTTAAATAATAGCTGTGATAATTACCAGCAGGTGTGAGAACTGAGGACAGGGGCGTGACACGAGGACAAGGTGAAAATCAATCAATCAATCAATCAATGTTTACTTATATAGCCCTAAATCACTAGTGTCTCAAAGGGCTGCACAAATCACCACGACATCCTCGGTAGGCCCACATAAGGGCAAGGAAAACTCACACCCAGTGGGACGTCGGTGACAATGATGACTATGAGAACCTTGGAGAGGAGGAAAGCAATGGATGTCGAGCGGGTCTAACATGATACTGTGAGAGTTAAATCCACAATGGATCCAACACAGTCGCGAGAGTCCAGTCCAAAGCGGATCCAACACAGCAGCGAGAGTCCCGTTCACAGCGGAGCCAGCAGGAAACCATCCCAAGCGGAGGCGGATCAGCAGCGCAGAGATGTCCCCAGCCGATACACAGGCGAGCAGTACATGGCCACCGGATCGGACCGGACCCCCTCCACAAGGGAGAGTGGGACATAGAAGAATCAATGAGTTGCTATGGAAATGAGAGAAACAAGGACGTGCAAAAGCGGGAAAACATTTGTCCGAAAAATAACCAAACATGACAAAAACGAAACTTGATTTCATGGGCGTGACAATATTGTTTTATTCAGTGCTTGAGTGTCCTATTCATAGTCTTCTGAGAGCACGCGGTAGCCGAACCCAAGTTCTATTTAAATGCAAGAAACAACAAAAGCAAAACTTTGTTTACGAATATAATAGGGGGGGATGCGGAATTAATGTTAGAGTTAATGATGTTTCCTTGAAGGTAATAACCTTCAAAGGTGATGAGAAGAAGTTTCGTATAAATAGCATGAAAGGAGATGCTGCCCGCCTGCCAGAGCTGTCATTCCGACAGCATCACAGCATCTCTCTCCCAGCTTTCAGACACTCCGTCTGGGATGCTGGTGCTGGTGCAGGGGGGGGGGGGGACGTCAAAAGATAATGGCAGGAATACATAGATGACAACAGATCCTTTCATGGGGCAGGCAGGCAGCGAGAGAGGAAGCCGGGTGTCAGGACCCCCCAAAAAAGGTGGGGATTGATGTGAGGCATGCGGCACGAGTGATGAAGAGAAACGGCAAAAAGTCAACTTTTCCCACCGCCAATCAAATCTTCTCTGATGACGATGAATGTCACCGTCCGCTTTATTAAGGGTGTTGTAGAAATGATCGAATAATATTAAAGATCAGGCGCTGATAAAAGGTTTGAGGTCGGTGTAGATTTTACAGAGTGGAGTCACACATAAATCGTGCTGAGACCTCCAAAGGTTGTAAAATGGAATCACAACCTTGCAGGATTAAATATGTCTGTGCAATACGTAATACTGTAGTTTATACATTTTATATATATTTTTTGTGATGATTAAGGACGTTTTTTTTCTTTTAACGAGATGCAGGGACATGACTTGTATGTAATCATTTATTATTAAATGTAATAAAGTGCTTAGGGATGAAGGAGTGTTTTTTATCGATGTTTGTTGCACTTTTAAAGACACCGCAAGATGCTGGGGATAATGTTTTAAGTGTTGTTGTAATGTTTGATTACAGTACTCATGAATTGTGAAGAGATTAAAGACACAAAAAAATAATGTTCATTATTTAAATATAAATACACAGTACAATTAGACGGATATGGAAAATAATAGGGGTGCACAAAAAAGTCTAAATGGATGGATAGTTTTAAAAAAATCTTTATTTTATTCTATTTTTATAAAATCGAAACATTTTTAGGCCATTTTTATGCAACGAGAGGTAGCTTTCCTAACCTGCAACTGTTTTGAAAAAAGTTTTATTATTAATTATTATACCAAATAATACATTGCAAGAATCGGTTTGAATAGAACATTGTGTTAAATCGAGAATCGATTCTGAATCAAATCGTCGACCCCGGCAATCAGAATCGGATCGAAGCGTTAGGAGCAGAAATATTCGCATCCCTATGAAAAGTTGTAATATCCAAATGATGGGTTTAATATTTAATTCTTAATATTAAGTGCTATATAAATCTAATGCCTTATTTAATATTATTATTATATATATGTGTGTGAATGTATTTATATATATATATGAGTGTGTGTGTGTGTGTGTATATATATGTATATATATATATATATATATATATATATATATATATATATATATATATATATATGTATATATGTATATATATATATATATATATATGTAGGTGTGGGAAAAATCACAAGACTACTTCATCTCTACAGAAATAATCCAATCAAGACATATATATATATATATCTGTATACTCTAGCCTTTAAATAGACCTCCTTTTTAGACCAGTTGATCTGCCGCTTCTTTTCTCTCTCCTATGTCCCCCTCCCCCTTGTGGAGGGGGTCCGGTCCGATGACCATGGATGAAGTACTGGCTGTCCAGAGTCGAGACCCAGGATGGACCGCTCGTCGGGACCCAGGATGGACCGCTCGCCTGTATCGGTTGGGGACATCTCTACGCTGCTGATCCGCTTGAGATGGTTTCCTGTGGACGGGACTCTCGCTGCTGTCTTGGATCCGCTTGAACTGAACTCTCGCGGCTGTGTTGGAGCCACTATGGATTGAACTTTCACAGTATCACGTTAGACCCGCTCGACATCCATTGCTTTCGGTCCCCTAGAGGGGGGGGGGTTGCCCACATCTGAGGTCCTCTCCAAGGTTTCTCATAGTCAGCATTGTCACTGGCGTCCCACTGGATGTGAATTCTCCCTGCCCACTGGGTGTGAGTTTTCCTTGCCCTTTTGTGGGTTCTTCCGAGGATGTTGTAGTCGTAATGATTTGTGCAGTCCTTTGAGACATTTGTGATTTGGGGCTATATAAATAAACATTGATTGATATATATATATATATATATATATATTTTTTTTTTTTTTAATTACAGATACATTGAGCAAATTGGCTATTTCTGACAATTTATTTAAGTGTGTATCAAACTGGTAGCCCTTGGCATTAATCAGTACCCAAGAAGTAGCTCTTGCTTTCAAAAAGGTTGGTGACCCCTGCTGTACAATAATGTTGTTGCAGTACCACAAGTGGCCACTGAGCGTGAGTCTGGCCTGGAGAAGGTTGATTGGCCGTTTCTCCACCGCGACGCTGCGTGGGTCAACTGCATGTTTCTATGTCATCGCCCTAATTAGTGGACACGGGGGCCCGGCCCTCTCTTGCCCGAGGGCCCGGAGCTGTCTGGACCCGCATGCAGCCCGACCTTGTCCGACGTGGAATCTGCATGACGCTCACGCTGACGTTTGACGATGTGACACGTGATGGGTTCGGGGCGGGGGGGGGGGGGGGGGGGGGGTGGGGTGGGGGGGGGGGGGGGGGGTGGGGTGGGGGGGGGAGGGGGGGGGGGCGGGTGGAATATTATTCAAGAAAGACAGGAGCTGCTAAATGATTAATAGGCAAGACAGAGTCAGAAACAAGCACTTAGGGCTGAAAGAGACAAGAGAGAGGATGCTTTTCGCCCTTTTATCAGGTTTCATGTAGAGGACTCTGACAAATGGTGGTCATGTTGCACGGTGGCATGTTTAATGCATCCTCCGCTCGGCTCGGGCGGGCTAGTAAACACTCATTTGTGGTAGGTGGGGGGTAGTCACTCATGAAATCCATTTTGGAGTGGAAGATGGGGCGGGATGGGGGGGGCAAAGCTTTTAGGGCAAGGCGCTCCAATCCTCAGTTTGCTTGTTGGAGGACAAGACATCAGCACACACCTGACTTACATAGCTGCCGACACGCCAAAACATGCTTCTTCTTTGTCCACGTCTGCCTTGTGGCTTCACTTTTTAACACCACTTCTTCAGGATGTTCTTTGGGGTGGTTCACAGCACACACGCGCCACCTAAAATGTGCTTGTTTTAATAGTTATCGCCAGTTATTAATGATGATACGCGCAACAGAAATGAACAGACTCAAAATAACCTAGAGTCAAAGTCTGCTGTATGATTGCCAACGCATACCCACGCGTTTGTGTGTGTGTAGAAGTGTCACACAATTGAAGGGACTGCTCCTAACACCAGTTGTTGATGATAACCTCCACCTCGCTTAACAGAAACGAACAGACTCAAAATAATCCAAAGTCTGCAGCATGATTGCCAATGCATACGCACGTGAGTGTGTAGAAGTGTCACACGATTGAAGGGACTGCTCCTAACACCAGTTATTGATGATAACCTCCACCTCGCACAACAGAAATGAACAGACTCAAAATAATCCAAAGTCTGCAGTATGATTGCAAATGCATACGTAAGTGAGTGTGTTTAAGTGTTACACGGTTGCAGGGACTGCTCCACCCACCTGTTATTAATGATAACCTCCACCTCGCTTAACAGAAATGAACAGACTCAAAAGAAGCCAGGGTGAGAAACTGCAGTATGATCGCCAAGTCATACACACATGTGTGTAGGAGTGTCGCACAATTCAAGAGATTGCTGCTCCCACCAGTTATTAATGATAACCTCCACCTCGCACAACATAAATTAACAGACTCAAAATAACCTGGAGTCAAAGTCTGCTGTATGATTGCCAACGCATACACACGCGTTTGTGTGTGTGAAGAAGTGTCACACAATTGAAGGGACTGCTCCTAACACCAGTTATTGATGATAACCTCCACCTCGCACAACAGAAATGAACAGACTCAAAATAACCTAAAGTCAAAGTCTGCTGTATGATTGCCAACGCATACGCACGCGTTTGTGTGTGTGTAGAAGTGTCACACAACTGAAGGGACTGCTCCTAACACCAGTTATTGATGATAACCTCCACCTCGCACAACAGAAATGAAAAGACTCAAAATAACCTAAAGTCAAAGTCTGCTGTATGATTGCCAACGCATACGCACGCGTTTGTGTGTGTGTAGAAGTGTCACACAACTGAAGGGACTGCTCCTAAAACCAGTTATTGATGATAACCTCCACCTCGCACAACAGAAATGAACAGACTCAAAATAACCTAGAGTCAAAGTCTGCTGTATGATTGCCAACGCATACGCACGCGTTTGTGTGTGTGTAGAAGTGTCACACAATTGAAGGCACTGCTCCTAACACCAGTTATTGATGATAACCTCCACCTCGCACAACAGAAATGAACAGACTCAAAATAATCCAAAGTCTGCATTATGACTGCCAACGCATATGCACATGGGTGTGTAGAAGGGTCACACGAATGCAGGGGCTGCTCCTCCCACCAGTTATCAATGATAACCTCCACCTCACACAACAGAAATGAACAGACTCAAAATAATCCAAAGTCTGCATTATGACTGCCAACGCATACGCATGTGGGTGTGTAGAAGTGTCAAACGAATGCAGGGACTGCTCCTCCCACCAGTTATCAATGATAACCTCCACCTCGCATAACAGAAATGAACAGACTCAAAAGAATCCAAAATCTGCAGTATGACTGCCAACGCATACGCATGTGGGTGTGTAGAAGTGTCAAACGAATGCAGGGACTGCTCCTCCCACCAGTTATTAATGATTACCTCCACCTCGCACAACAGAAATGAACAGACTCAAAATAATCCAAAGTCACACACATCTGCGGTCCTCTGCAAGGTTTCTCACAGTCATTCACATTGACATCCCACTGTGTTGTAAGTTTTTCCTTGCCCTTTTGTGGGCTCTGAACCGAGGATGTCTTTGTGGCTTGTGCAGCCCTTTGAGACACTTGTGATTTAGGGCTATACAAATAAACATAGATTGATCGTTTGATTGATTTGGGGTCGCTATAAAGTACAAATAAAGCGACCGCCCCTCCCACCAGTTGTCCATGATAACTGCCACCTTGCGTATTCGTAACGGACAAAAATAAAAACCAAATAAATAACCCTGTGAAATCAACACCCAGGAGAACGTGTGCGCATGCCATGTCTCACCATGGCTCCTCCCGCCGCTTGTTAATAATAACCACCACCTTTCCTTTTTTTTTTTTTACTTTATTAAATGTATTTATATTATCATTTGGTGCAGCCGGGCCGAAGCAGGAGGGGATAGAAAGAGAAAAAAAGGAAGACAGAGGGGGAAATTGTGGGGACAAGAGGGGGATTAGACAGAGAGACAAAAACAACAACAGCAAACACAACAATAACAACAAAAACAACAACAATAGAGCAACATCAGCAAATAGGATATGTACAAATATGACCTCATAAGTGATAGCAAAGAAGTAGTTAGGGAAATAAATAAAAATACAGAAATGACAATGAGCATTATTACACTACAGCAATACAAATACTAAAATAAATAGCGCTATTGATAAAGCACAATACCAATAATTTACTTATATTATCAACAATACAGTTGTTTAGATGCAACAATACATATAAATAACAATAACTAGAGATACAAAAGAAAGCAGAAAAACAGAGGAAAAGAAAGAGAAGCAACCCATCGTAACTTTGTAGATTGTTATAGTAACCAGAGGTTAAGCCTTGTCGGTGTGCCGTGCGTTACCCAGTTTCTCTTAGGGCAGGGGTCGGTAACCTTTTTTGGCTGAGAGAGCCATGAAAGCCAAATTGTCAGAGTTGGTTTGTGACGAACCCCGAGATGCAGAGAAGGCGGCAGGCATTGAATAGGGAAACGTGATTTAATTAAAATACTAGAACAAGAACAGAAAAAAGGGTACTAACAAAAAGCGCGCACCGGGGCGGATAACAAACTAAAAGAGCTAGCATGGGAGCTAGAAGATAATGAGCCTAGCGTGGAAGCTAGCAGGTAGCGAGCAGGAAACAGAAGTCGTCACAGGTTCCCTGCCCCTGCCCTAGGGGGAACAACAACCACCCCCTTTCCTAACTAAAACTCACTCACAGCTTTAAAAGGAACACGCTATTCAGAGCAAACAAATATATATTTTTGTTGGAGCCCGTAGAACTGACCTGTATCTCTGGTAGTCGTCCTCGTCCTTATCCGGGCTGACCAGCTGGTTGGGGCAGGCCTCGTTCCCCAGCAGGCTGAGGTACCGCAGCGACGGGGTCACGTCGGCCAAGTGTTCCAGCAGGGCTTCGATATCAGTCAGGTGTCAAAAGGCCGGATGTCAAGGACCCCAGCGTTGTTAATTACATTAGCATTTACTGCCCACGGGGACCCGGACCCCCCCCCTCCCGAAAAAAAACGCATCACTGTCAAATTTATGTAGGCACTCAAAGGAGCCAGTCACCGGCTTTGTGCGAGCGGGGCAATTTAAAGGGGAACATTATCAGCAGACCTATGTAAGCATCAATATATACCTTGATGGTGCAGAAAAAAGACCATCTATTTTCTTAACCCATTTCCAAACTCTAAATGGGTGAATTTTGGCGAAGTGAACGCCTTTCTGTTTATCGCGCTGGAAGCGATGACGTCAGAATGTGACGTCACCGAGGTAACACACCCACCATTTTCATTTTCAACACATTACAAACACCGGGTATCAGCTCTGTTATTTTCCGTTTTTTTGACTATTTTTGGGAACCTTGGAGACATCATGCCTCGTCGGTGTGTTGTCGGAGGGTGTAACAACACTAACAGGGAGGGATTCAAGTTGCACCACTGGCAAGAAATCTGCCGCCAGACCCCCATTGAATGTACCAGAGTGTCTCCACATTTGACCGGCGATGCTAAGACAGACATGGCACAGAGATGTATGGATAACCTGCAGATGCATTTGCAACGATAAAGTCAACGAAATCACAAAGGTGAGTTTTGTTGATGCTAACATGCTACGCTAATCGATGCTAACATGCTATTTACCGGCGGTGCTAAAGCAGACATGGCACAGAGATGTATGGATAACCTGTAGATGCATTTGCAACTATATTACGTTTCCTCCTACCCACATTTAATGCGAAACAAACACTTACCAATCGACGGGTTTAAGTTGCTCCAGTGTCAAAAGATGCGAAAGTCCTGATCGTTTGGTCCGCACATTTTACCGGCGATGCTAACGCAGCTATTCGGCCATGCTATGGCTATGAATAGCGTCAATAGCTATTCGCTCAATAGCTTCAGTTTCTTCTTCAATATTTTCATACTCCAACCATCTGTTTCAATACGTGCGTAATCTGTTGAATCGCTTAAGTCGCTGAAATCCGAGTTTGAATCCGAGCTAATGTCGCTATATCTTGCTGTGGTATTCCCATTGTTTGTTTACATTGGCAGCACTGTGTGACGTCACAGGGAAATGGCCAGTGTCTTCGCAGAGAGTCCAAAATAAGGCACTTTAAAGCTTTATTTAGGGATATTCCGAGACCGGTAAAATTTAGAAAAAAAATTCAAAAAATACAACAAGCCACTGGGAACTGATTTTTATTGTTTTTAACCCTTTTGAAATTGTGATAATGTTCCCCTTTAAAGAACCAATGATTGTCACACACACACTAGGTGTGGAGGAATCTGTCCTCTGCATTTGACCCATCCCCTTGATCACCCCGTGGGAAGTGAGGGGAGCAGTGAGCAGCAGCAACGGTGCCGCGCCCGGGAATATTTTATTGTGATTCAACCCCCAATTCCAACCCTTGCTAAAGAGTGCCCAGCAGGGAGGTAATGGCTCCCATTTTTATAGTCTTTGGTATGACCGGCGATGCTAAGGCAGACATGGCACAGAGATGTATGGATAACCTGCAGATGCATTTGCAACGATAAAGTCGAAGAAATCACAAAGGTGAGTTTTGTTGATGTTGACTGCCAGCTAATCGATGCTAACATGCTACGCTAATCGATGCTAACATGCTATTTACCGGCGGTGCTAAAGCAGAAATGGCACAGAGATGTATGGGTAACCTGTAGATGCATTTGCAACTATATTACGTTTCCTTCCACCCACATTTAATGCGAAACAAACACTTACCAATCGACGGGTTTAAGTTGCTCCAGTGTCAAAAGATGCGAAAGTCCTGATCGTTTGGTCCGCACATTTTACCGGCGATGCTAACGCAGCTATTCGGCCATGCTATGGCTATGAATAGCGTCAATAGCTTCAGTTTCTTCTTCAATACTTTCATACTCCAACCATCTGTTTCAATACATGCGTAATCTGTTGAATCGCTTAAGTCGCTGAAATCCGAGTTTGAATCCGAGCTAATGTCGCTATATCTTGCTGTGCTATTCCCATTGTTTGTTTACATTGGCAGCACTGTGTGACGTCACAGGGAAATGGATAGTGGCATCGCAAATAGCGAAAATAAGGCACTTTAAAGCTTTATTTAGGGATATTCCGAGACCGGTAAAATTTAGAAAAAAAATTCAAAAAATACAACAAGCTACTGGGAACTGATTTTTATTGTTTTCAACCCTTTTGAAATTGTGATAATGTTCCCCTTTAAAGAACCAATGATTGTCACACACACACTGGGTGTGGAGAAATTTGTCCTCTGCATTTGACCCATCCCCTTGATCACCCCGTGGGAAGTGAGGGGAGCAGTGAGCAGCAGCAACGGTGCCGCGCCCGGGAATATTTTTTTGTGATTCAACCCCCAATTCCAAACCTTGCTAATGAGTGCCCAGCAGGGAGGTAATGGCTCCCATTTTTATAGTCTTTGGTATGACCGGCGATGCTAAGACAGACATGGCACAGAGATGTATGGATAACCTGCAGATGCATTTGCAACGATAAAGTCAACGAAATCACAAAGGTGAGTTTTGTTGATGTTGACTGCCAGCTAATCGATGCTAACATGCTACGCTAATCGATGCTAACATGCTATTTACCGGCGGTGCTAAAGCAGACATGGCACAGAGATGTATGGATAACCTGCAGATGCATTTGCAACTATATTACGTTTCCTCCCACCCACATTTAATGCGAAACAAACACTTACCAATCGACGGGTTTAAGTTGCTCCAGTGTCAAAAGATGTGAAAGTTCTGATCGTTTGGTCCGCACATTTTACCGGCGATGCTAACGCAGCTATTCGGCCATGCTATGGCTATGAATAGCGTCAATAGCTTCAGTTTCTTCTTCAATATTGTCATACTCCAACCATCTGTTTCAATACATGCGTAATCTGTTGAATCGCTTAAATCGCTGAAATCCGAGTTTGAATCCGAGCTAATGTCGCTATATCTTGCTGTGCTATTCCCATTGTTTGTTTACATTGGCAGCACTGTGTGACGTCACAGGGAAATGGATAGTGGCATCGCAAATAGCGAAAATAAGGCACTTTAAAGCTTTATTTAGGGATATTCCGAGACCGGTAAAATTTTGAAAAAAACTTCAAAAAATACAACAAGCTACTGGGAACTGATTTTTATTGTTTTCAACCCTTTTGAAATTGTGATAATGTTCCCCTTTAAAGAACCAATGATTGTCACACACACACTAGGTGTGGAGGAATCTGTCCTCTGCATTTGACCCATCACCTTGATCACCCCGTGGGAAGTGAGGGGAGCAGTGAGCAGCAGCAACGGTTTCGCGCCCGGGAATATTTTATTGTGATTTAACCCCCAATTCCAACCCTTGCTAAAGAGTGCCCAGCAGGGAGGTAATGGCTCCCATTTTTATAGTCTTTGGTATGACCGGCGATGCTAAGACAGACATGGCACAGAGATGTATGGATAACCTGCAGATGCATTTGCAACGATAAAGTCGAAGAAATCACAAAGGTGAGTTTTGTTGATGTTGATTGCCAGCTAATCGATGCTAACATGCTACGCTAATCGATGCTAACATGCTATTTACCGGCGGTGCTAAAGCAGACATGGCACAGAGATGTATGGATAACCTGCAGATGCATTTGCAACTATATTACGTTTCCTCCCACCCACATTTAATGCGAAACAAACACTTACCAATCGACGCATTTAAGTTGCTCCAGTGTCAAAAGATGCGAAAGTCCTGATCGTTTGGTCCGCACATTTTACCGGCGATGCTAACGCAGCTATTCGGCCATGCTATGGCTATGAATAGCGTCAATAGCTTCAGTTTCTTCTTCAATATTGTCATACTCCAACCATCTGTTTCAATACATGCGTAATCTGTTGAATCGCTTAAATCGCTGAAATCCGAGTTTGAATCCGAGCTAATGTCGCTATATCTTGCTGTGCTATTCCCATTGTTTGTTTACATTGGCAGCACTGTGTGACGTCACAGGGAAATGGATAGTGGCATCGCAAATAGCGAAAATAAGGCACTTTAAAGCTTTATTTAGGGATATTCCGAGACAGGTAAAATTTTGAAAAAAACTTCAAAAAATACAACAAGCCACTGAGAACTGATTCTTATTGTTTTTAACCCTTTTGAAATTGTGATAATGTTCCCCTTTAAGGTGCGGGCTTTGGCGTAGAGCAGTGACACCATTTGGCTGCTGCTCCCTCTCTCCCCCTTCTTCATCGCTTTCATTTCCTAGGTGGCCGGCTGCAGAGTAGTGACAAAATGATGGATGCCCTGTGGCTTCAAACAGTGCGTGCTTCCCGGCGGAAAACTTTTGCCAATGGTTGGGAAGGAAAAAAAAAACAAAAAACAAACAGCCCCTAAAGCAGGCACATTCATCACTAATACATTCATTTGGAAAATGGAGCCCCGAAGTGTCAAAAAATGCAACGCCGCGGCTTAAAAATGGCACGGCGCCACGACAGGATGTACATAATTGGCCTATTAGCATGTGGCCGCCACTTCACAAGCCCGGTCTCACACGGCCCGAGCTTTTTAATGTTGACTCCAAGTGTGTGCGTGACGTCCACGCGTATATCCCAACAACACCCGAGTAAAAACAGAACACATGGCTGCTGAACCGCTTCTGATTCCGAGAAGGAAGGTTTTTTTTAACAAGTTTTTTTTTTTCTTCTTTCTAATTGATCGTTAACAGCCTCGCCTTGTGTCGCTGCGTCTCCGCTTTAAGGCAACGCTGCTTTTAATAAACCCGTGGACGCCTTTCGAAAGTGCAGACGACGCTGTCAACACCTTGCCCAAACTTGGACACATGATTGACGTCTGCAGTATGCATGCCAGACCAGTAGTTGGCGATGTGGTGCTTTAAATAAACACTTTAGTTGCTAGTTAGGATCTGGAATCGGCCTAGAAGTGAGCAATTCATATTACTCAGAGTTGGGCAAATATTTTGACTTTGTCTGAGGGGGCCAATGTGTATGTGTGTAGAAATGATTTGTACACATTTAGCTGTAAAAAAAAAAAAAAATGCTGTATAATATGTGTTTGGGGTCTCCTTTTTTCAGGAACACTAATCTCCCCAAAAATAAAAATAATAATAATAAAATTAAATATATCAATCAATCAATCAATGTTTACTTATATAGCCCTAAATCACTAGTGTCTCAAAGGGCTGCACAAACCACTACGACATCCTCGGTAGGCCCACATAAGGGCAAGGAAAAACTCACACCCAGTGGGACGTCGGTGACAATGATGACTATGAGAACCTTGGAGAGGAGGAAAGCAATGGATGTCGAGCGGGTCTAACATGATACTGTGAAAGTTCAATCCACAATGGATCCAACACAGTCGCGAGAGTCCAGTCCAAAGCGGATCCAACACAGCAGCGAGAGTCCCGTTCACAGCGGAGCCAGCAGGAAACCATCCCAAGCGGAGGCGGATCAGCAGCGCAGAGATGTCCCCAGCCGATACACCGGCAAGCAGTACATATATATATATATATATATATATATATATATATATATATATATATATATATATATATATATATATATATATATATATATATATATATATATAGTGAATTAGTGAATTATATTTATATAGCGCTTTTCTCTAGTGACTCAAAGCGCTTTCCATAGTGAAACCCAATATCTAAGTTACATTCAAACCAGTGTGGGTGGCACTGGGAGCAGGTGGGTAAAGTGTCTTGCCCAAGGACACAACGGCAGTGACTAGGATGGCGGAAGCGGGAATCGAACCTGGAACCCTCAAGTTGCTGGCACAGCCGCTCTACCAACCGAGCTATATCTATATCTATATCTATATATATATATATATATATATATATATATATATATATATATATAGATTGCAATTTTGACTCTAATAACACAAAGCTGCCATGCAGGCTGTTTATTTAAAAAAAAAAAAAAAGAATTAAAATCAATGTCGTTATGAATTATTGACCTATTCAAGGTTCCAATTACGTCACATTAAATATTGCACTTTGAGATATTTTTGGGGTAAAATGGTGCATATTTTGTGTTTGCCACACGTTTTTGTTTTAAACTTATAATTGACGGATAGATCTGAAGTCGATCTCGAGATTATTGTGTTAAAAGTAAACAAAATAATAATACATTTTTTAACACTTTGATGAATAAGACCGTTTTTGATCCCCAATAATTTCAGTGTGATTTTTTTTTAAGTGCTATTGCTCCAAAAATAATAATGAATTAAAATCAATGTTGTTATGACTTATTGACCTTTTTAAAGCTACACTTATTATATAATCTAAAAATATTCCACTTTTAAAGTGTTATTGGGTGAAAATATTGCATATTTCTTGTTTTTCTACAAAAAAAGCTTTTCTTTGAGCATACAACTTAATTTTTTTTAAATATTATATTGACATATAGACCTAATTTTGATCTAGACATTTAAGCTGATAATAATAATAATAATACAGAATAATAACACATTTTTAATATTTTTGGGACCAAAACCCTTTGGTATCTGTCAGGTTTGCAACTGACAGTTTGTTTGTGTTTTAGTTCCTCCTCTTTGTGTTTAGTATTTCCTGTCCTTAGTTCCTGTCAGTACTCTTATTTTGGTTCTGCTTCCTGTTTGTCTCCCTGAGTGCTTTGTTTCCCCTCTGCTGCGGCTGATTGGCACCTGGCCGCACCTGGTGTCAATCAGCCCATTCCTATGTGTACCTGCTTTGTCTTCCAGTCAGTGCTGGATTATTGATTTGCCGATGTCACTTCTTGTCGCTCTTGTCATATATTATCGCTCCTGTCGTGTCGTACCTTGTCGTGTCTTTGCAGCGTAGCGGTAAGCTATATCCGTTTGAGGTTTGTAGCTTACTGTTTTTTGTTCCCTGCTTCCAGTTTGTTCTTTAATTTTACAAGTACGACTTCTGTTTCCTGCTAGATACCTGTTAGCTTCCACGCTAGGCCTTCTGTTTGTTATCCGCCCATGTGCGCGCTTTTTGTTTGAACCCTTTGTTTGTTTTTGTCTTAGTATTTAAAATAAATCATGTTTTCCTGCAAAATGCCTCCCTCCTTCTCTGCATCTTGGGGTTTGACACCAACTAACTTTGACAGTGTCCCGGGATCAAGCCTGAGTGGAGGCCTAATTGTATATTTTTAGAAATTACAGTGGGGCAGTGCAAGTTCTCCCACTTAAAATGATGACAGAGGTCTATAATTTTAATCATAGGTACACTTCAACTGTGAGAGCTAGAATGTGAAAAGAAAATCCAGGAATTCACACTGTAGGAATTTTAAAGAATTTATTTTTAATTATGGTGGAAAATACGACGAGTTGAGTTTATACCAACAAGTTCTATTTTGGTTTCATCTGACCAGATGACATTCTCCCAATCCTCTGCTGTATCATCCACGTATCCATTTTGGTATCAACTCAACTCCTCGTGTTTGGAGGAAGAAGAATACTGAGTTGCATCCCAAGAACACCATACCTACTGTGAAGCATGGGGGTGGAAACATCATGCTTTGGGGCTGTTTTTCTGCTAATTGGACAGGACGATTGATCCGTGTTAAGGAAAGAATGAATGGGGCCAAAACCTCCTTCCATCAATGAGAGCTTTGAATGGTTGACCAAATACTTATTTTCCACCATCATTTACAAAAAAATTCTTTAAAATTCCTACAATGTGAATTCCTGGATCTTTTTTTTCACATTCTGTCTCTCACAGTTGAAGTGTACCTATGATGAAAATTACAGACCTCTGTCATCATTTTAAGTGGGAGAACTTGCACGATCGCTGGCTGACTAAATACTTGTTTTGCCCCACTGTATGTATAAAAATATACAATTAGGCCTCCACTCAGGCTTTTTGTAGTTTGTTGGTGTCAAACCCCAAGATGCAGAGAAGGAGGGAGGCATTTTGCAGGAAAACATGATTTGATTTAAAATACTAAGACAAAAACAAACAAAAAGTGCACACGTGGGCGAATAACAAACAAAAGGCCTAGCGTGGAAGCTAACAGGTATCTAGCAGGAAACAGAAGTCGTCCTTGTAAAATGAAAGAACAAACTAAAATAAAAATTGCTTTGATTTTTCAGTGTGTGGCCCTCAGTGGAAAAAGTTCGGACGCCCCCGCTATAGATTTTTAGATGTGAGGACCAGCATTTAAATCTGTTGTTGTTGACTTCATACCTGATTCCACTAGAGGTCCCTGTGGTTCAAAAACCTCCACAATGGACTTCAAATCACACACAAAGCCATTAAAAGTCTTTCTGTTAGGTAAAAATGTGTTTTTTTAAGCTGGAAAGGATATTTTGTTCTTATTGAGCGTCAAGGTGTGCAGGTTAGGTAACCCTGGCAACCGGAGGTCGTTCCCAAGCAGGTTGTTGTCGACGACCAGCTCTTCCAGCCGGGCGAACATCCCGAGTCCCGCCAAGGACCTGCAACGATAAGGAAGACGGTTATTTCTCGGGGAAATTCAAGGCGGTGAAAGGAGGGCGAGCGGCGAGAATTAGTGGCATCCTGGCATGGCGAGGCATCCTTCAGCGGGCTGGCAGGATGAGGGATGGGGGGTGCGGGGGTCCACTTGTGAGTAGCCAGGATTCAAACAAAAGGCTTCAGAAATGCGGCGGGCAGGATGAATTTGTCAATGTCTTGTGCCTTGAGGCGCCCGGTTTTCTGCCTGACCCCGACCCTCCATTCCCAAGACAAATCACTCTGTCACAGTTCACCTTCACTCCCCAGACACAAATTTAACTTGTCATCCATCATTTTCACACAGGAAGCGGAACATGCTCGCCAGCGCTGACGGAATGGAAGGCAAACTTCACTTTTTTTTTTTCTTCCTCAGCCAACTCTTCAAAAAAGCTCCCAAGTCTTTAAAAGACACGTCAGGCATTTCTACCCCGACTGACCCCCCCCCCCCCCCCCCCCCCTTCTCACATTCACGGCGTTTTAAAACATGATGAAGGGTGGTGTCAGAGGTAATATTAGTGGCGTGCAAAGTTCAAGCTGTAAAAAAAAAAAAAGGTGCATGTGTGCCGTCCGATCCGTCACGGCGTCAAAGTGACTTTATTGACATTTAAATCCTCCAAGGCTGCAGGATGCACGAATGCATCCTCTCCGTGGATGTTGCCGTTTAAAAGGCGTTCTTATTCATCAAGTGCATCAATAACACTTGTCAATCAATCAATCAATGTTTACTTATATAGCCCTAAATCACTAGTGTCTCAAAGGGCTGCACAAACCACAACACAAACCACTACGACATCCTCGGTAGGCCCACATAAGGGCAAGGAAAAACTCACACCCAGTGGGACGTCGGTGACAATGATGACTATGAGAACCTTGGAGAGGACGAAAGCAATGGATGTCGAGCGGGTCTAACATGATACTGTGAAAGTTCAATCCATAATGGATCCAACACAGTCGCGAGAGTCCAGTCCAAAGCGGATCCGACACAGCAGCGAGAGTCCCGTTCACAGTGGAGCCTGCAGGAAACCATCCCAAGCGGAGGCGGATCAGCAGCGCAGAGATGTCCCCAGCGGATCGGACCGGACCCCCTCCACAAGGGAGAGTGGGACATAGGAGAAAAAGAAAAGAAACGGCAGATCAACTGGTCTAAAAAGGGAGTCTATTTAAAGGCTAGAGTATACAAATGAGTTTTAAGGTGAGACTTAAATGCTTCTACTGAGGTAGCATCTCAAACTGTTACCGGGAGGGCATTCCAGAGTACTGGAGCCCGAATGGAAAACGCTCTATAGCCCGCAGACTTTTTTTGGGCTCTAGGAATCACTAATAAGCTGGAGTCTTTTGAAGGCAGATTTCTTGCCGGGACATATGGTACAATACAATCGGCAAGATAGGCTGGAGCTAGACCGTGTAGTATTTTATACGTAAGTAGTAAAACCTTAAAGTCACATCTTAAGTGCACAGGAAGCCAGTGCAGGTGAGCCAGTATAGGTATATATGTATGTATATATGTATATAAAGGTATATATGTATGTATATATGTATATAAAGGTATATACAGTATAGGTATATATGTATATAAAGGTATATACAGTATAGGTATATATGTATGTATATATGTATATAAAGGTATATACAGTATAGGTATATATGTATGTATATATGTATATAAAGGTATATACAGTATAGGTATATATGTATATAAAGGTATATACAGTATAGGTATATATGTATGTATATATGTATATAAAGGTATATACAGTATAGGTATATATGTATATATATGTATATAAAGTTATATACAGTATAGGTATATATGTATATATATACGTATATAAAGGTATATACAGTATAGGTATACATGTATGTATATATGTATATAAACGTATATACAGTATAGGTATATATGTATATAAAGGTATATACAGTATAGGTATATATGTATGTATATATGTATATAAAGGTATATACAGTATAGTTACATATGTATGTATATATGTATATAAAGGTATATACAGTATAGGTATATATGTATGTATATATGTATATAAAGGTATATACAGTACAGGCGTAATGTGATCAAACTTTCTTGTTCTTGTCAAAAGTCTAGCAGCCGCATTTTGTACCAACTGTAATCTTTTAATGCTAGACATGGGGAGACCCCAAAATAATACGTTACAGTAGTCGAGACGAGACGTAACAAACGCATGGATAATGATCTCAGCGTCTTTAGTGGACAAAATAGAGCGAATTTTAGCGGTATTACGGAGATGAAAGAAGGCAGTTTTAGTAACGCTTTTAATGTGTGACTCAAAGGAGAGAGTTGGGTGGAAGATAATACCCAGATTCTTTACCGAGTCGCCTTGTTTAATTTTCAAATGTTAGAGTTGTATTATTGAATATAGGTCGGTGTCTAGCAGGACCGATAATCAGCATTTCCGTTTTTTTGGCGTTGAGTTGCAAAAAGTTAGCGGACATCCATTGTTTAATTTCATTAAGACACGCCTCCAGCTGACTACAATCCGGCGTGTTGGTCAGCTTTAGGGGCATGTAGAGTTGGGTGTCATCAGCATAACAGTGAAAGCTAACACCGTATTTGCCATCTAACTCAGGGAGGAACAAAAAAAAAAAAAAAAGACGGAAACTTGGGGAAAAAAAAGGTTTTTTTTTATATGAAAAAAACCCCAATTAGCCGAGTGAAATGCATTACATGTTTGCTTTTAAATTAAAGCAGTTATTTACAAACCGCGTTTCCATATGAGTTGGGAAATTGTGTTAAAGTTAACGTACCAATGATTGTCACACACACACACACACACACACACACACACACACACACACACACACACACACTAGGTGTAGAGAAATTTGTCCTCTGCATTTGACCCATTACCTTGATCACCCCGTAGGAAGTGAGGGGAGCAGTGAGCAGCAGCAGCGGTGCCGCGCCCGGGAATCATTTTTGTGATTTAACCCCCAATTCCAACCCTTGATGCTGAGTGCCAAGCAGGGAGGTAATGGCTCCCATTTTTATAGTCTTTGGTATGACTCGGCCGGGGTTTGAACTCCCAACCTACCCATCTCAGGGCTGACACTCTAAGGAATGCTCATCAAACACTTATATGGAACATCCCACAGGTGTGCAGGCTAATTGGGAACAGGTGGGTGCCATGATTGGCTATAAAAACAGCTTCCCAAAAAATGCTCAGTCTTTCACAAGAAAGGATGGGGCGATGTACACCCCTTTGTCCACAACTGTGTGAGCAAATATTCAAACAGTTTAAGAACAACGTTTCTCAAAGTGCAATTGCAAAAATATTTAGGGATTTCAACATCTACGCTCCATAATATCATCAAAAGGTTCAGAGAATCTGGAGAAATCACTCCACGTAAGCGGCATGGCCGGAAACCAACATTGAATGACCGTGACCTTCGATCCCTCAGATGGCACTGTATGAAAAACAGACATCAATCTCTAAAGGATATCACCACATGGGCTCAGGAACACTTCAGAAAACCACTGTCACTAAATACAGTTTGTCGCTACATCTGTAAGTGCAAGTTAAAGCTCTACTATGCAAAGTGAAAGCCATTTATCAACAACATCCAGAAACGCCGCCGGCTTCTCTGGGCCTGAGATCATCTAAGATGGACTGATGCAAAGTGGAAAAGTGTTCTGTGGTCTGACGAGTCCACATTTAAAATTTTTTGGGAAATATTGGACATTGTGTCATCCGGACCAAAGGGGAAGCGAACCATCCAGACTGTTATCGACGCAAAGTTGAAAAGCCAGCTTGTGTGATGGTATGGGGGTGTATTAGTGCCCAAGGCATGGGTAACTTACACATCTGTGAAGACACCATTAATGCTGAAAGGTACATACAGGTTTTGGAATAGCATATGCTGCCATCTAAGTGCCGTCTTTTTATGGACGCCCCTGCTTATTTCAGCAAGACAATGCCAAGCCACATTCAGCATGTGTTACAACAGCGTGGCTTCGTAGTAAAAGAGTGTGGGTACTTTCCTGGCCCGCCTGCAGTCCAAACCTGTCTCCCATGGAAAATGTGTGGTGCATTATGAAGCGTAAAATACGACAGCGGAGACCCCGGACTGTTGAAGGACTGAAGCTCTACATAAAACAAGAATGGGAAAGAATTCCACTTTCAAAGCTTCAAGAATTAGTTTCCTCAGTTCCCAAACGTTTATTGAGTGTTTTTAAAAGAAAAGGTGATGTAACACAGTGGTGAACATGCCCTTTCCCAACTACTTTGGCACGTGTTGCAGCCATGAAATTCTAAGTTTGTTTTTTTTTTTTGCAAATAATAATTAAGTTTATGAGTTTGAACATCAAATATGTTGTCTTTGTAGCATATTCAACTGAATATGGGTTGAAAAGGATTTGCAAATCATTGTATTCTGTTTATATTTACATCTAACACAATTTCCCAACTCATATGGAAACGGGGTTTGTACATTCAGTAAAAAAAATAAAATTTCATTCAATTTAAGGCGGTCTGTCATAACGTTTTTAGCATTCAATCAGACATTATTGTGAGGTTTTGTATTAATGTTCCTAAAAATAAATACACCGGCCCACCAGACACATTTTTTTTTTCTCCAAATTTGGCCCCTCGAGTCAAAATAATTGGCCAGGCCTGCTCTGGACTTAGAGTGTTATTGCTTGGATGTCTTTATAAAAAAAAAAAGCATGTATTGTTTGTATTTCTGGTGGAAAAAAAATTGCAATTAATCTGCAAGTATAATTAAAGTGTGGTTGGATACAGTGTGTGTGTGTGTGTGTGTGTGTGTGTGTGTGTGTAGTCCTGTGGGTTATGTTATTAGCTGCTTGGTTAAAAGGAGCCGCGTGGCACAGGAGGGGGGGGGGGGTCCTTATTAATTGTTGTTTTCATGTCACCACCGCTGCGTGCGCCGGCTGATTTAATCACTTCGATTCACAGCCGAGGGAGAGCAGCCACTGAGTCCCATCCGGCGTTAAGTACGCCGCACGCAGATTCAAGCACTCATGCTC
>NC_084619.1:74004124-74009124 GCF_033978795.1 Nerophis ophidion
AATGCTGATTCTATAGAGGTAGGGATATTTCGGAAGTCTCAAGAAGGTAAGAAATATATGAATGGGTGTAACAAAACACCAGACATATTCAGGCCGTAACACAGCCTCGGCATGGTGATGATGATAAACTAGACAAGGACAGTGGAGGAGAGACACTGACGCAGCCGATCGATGGACATTTGCTAATGCAGGCGCAGTGATTGACAAACCACCGCTGGCACCCGGGCGAAGAAAACCCTCCACCGCTATTGGCTGAAATGTCAGTCACAGCTGCCAATGTGGCGCCGCGCCGTCACATGTCATACGTCCTCAGGGCGAGGAGGGGGAGATAGAATGTCGAGAGACAAGACTTGACTTTTTTCTTATGCTCCCTGTCCAAAGGGATCATAAAGGACATCTTTTGGGGAAGACATCCTCACTTTGTTGCAGCCGCTGCCCTCAGTCTCCTCTTGGATACATAAAAAAGTGTCTTATTACAGAGGTTTTTTTTTTTTTTTTTTTTTTTTTTTGTAACG
The DNA here is from genome assembly GCF_033978795.1 of Nerophis ophidion. Taxonomy (NCBI): domain Eukaryota; kingdom Metazoa; phylum Chordata; class Actinopteri; order Syngnathiformes; family Syngnathidae; genus Nerophis; species Nerophis ophidion. The sequence continues at coordinate 74,004,640 of NC_084619.1, forward strand.
TTGTCCTATGGTACTATTTTGAAGTGCCTCACAAAAAAAAACGTAAAGAAAAAGAAATAAAAGTATGGCATCTTGTCTGTGGCTGTAGGCAACCTATCAATTCAAAAAGATGGGCGGAGTTACACCCAGCAGGTGTAGCTACCTCTTCATGAGCGTTAAAATGTCGGTTATAAACGGATTATTTTGTCTTTGAGTAATCTACCAGCATTCGGCAGTGTTTTAGCTACTTCTTTATTCGTCGCCTCCATGGCGACGAATAAAGCAAGCTTCTTACAAGTATCATTATCACTGCAGGACGAGGAATAGCTAAATGTGCTTCACTACACACCGTAGGAGGATACAATAGCTCACCGCCGTCACAATATAAACAAATGCCATGGGTGGATCTTCACCTGACATCCACTGTAATGATACCAAGTAAAATAGCGTATCTGGTCGATACTACCACGATTATATCAATATTTTTTTTAACGTCACAAAACTTTTTTTCAAATTCATATCTTGTTTATAAACTCAGAAAATATGCCCCTGGACACATGCAGACTTTGAATATGACTAATATATGAACCTGTATCTACTTGGTATCAGATCGATACCTAAATGTGTGGCATCATCCAAAACTAATGCAACAGAAGAATACGTGATTATTACATTTAAACAGAAGTGTAGATAGAGCACGTTAAAACAGAAAATAAGCAAATATTAACAGTAAATGAACAAAAATAATAATTTTTTACAGCTTGTCCCTCATAATTTTGACAAAATATTAGAATGATAAATGACACAATATGTTACTGCATACGTCAGCAACCTTTGTTTGTTTGTTTACTTGCTACAAAAAGACAAGTCGAGTATGTTCACTATACTAATTAAGGACAAACTTGCAATAATAAACATATGTTTAATGTACCGTAACATTTGTTTGATAAAATAAAGCCAATAATCCCATTTTTTGTGGTCCTCTATATTTAGAAAATATTGAAATACATTTTGGTTTATGTACCGGGACCAAAATATTGGTATCAGGACAACCCTAGTGTCAGGTTCAAACACTGATGACATCTATTAAACAAGACAAGAAGCAAGGAATCAAACATAGACAGAATTAAATTTGGCTCAATAAAGAGAAAGACGTACACCTGTACCCTTGTACAGTGTCACTAGCTCTGACGAAAAATTGTACGCCTCCTCTTTTATTTTGATTTTCCCTGATTACATGGCAACAGCTGTTTCCAAGGGAGGGGCGTCGTAAAAATCCATGGCCTTTGATTACAAATATTTCAAAGAAAAGGTCGTAAAACACTTCAAAGAAAATATATCCTGGAGGGGAGTCAGGTGCTGCTTCCGCTCTGCTTTGTAGCTCTCTGGTCAAGAAGAAATATTTCCGTGGATTACAATACATCAAAGAAACCTTCTTCTTGGTGGGATCAAAGACAGCTTTTTTTCTTCTCGCCTGGAACTCATGGCAACGCAAAGTTTTATTCGTTAGAACCGTACGCTACTCCGTATTAGAAATGTAAACAGCACAGGATGCATGTGCATGCACGAGCCAGATAGAAGAAGATATATATAAAAAAAAAAAGAAGGAATTTACTAGCAATGTCAAACTACAATGGCGGACTCGCTCAAGAATTTTTGGGTACATTTCTACCATATATGATGTCATAGTTGGGAAAAACGTCACAATTGGTTCCTTTCGAAAGAACTATCTCTTCCATGCCTCCATAAATTGATTTCACATTTCAGGACTTATGCAGATCCCAAATACACAAAAAACAGGCACCAAAAGGTAGGAAAAGGGTCCCTTTTAAGGTTTAAAGTCCTACTGAAAGCCACTACTGCCGACCACGCAGTCTGATAGTTTATATATCAATGATGAAATATTAACATTGCAACACATGCCAATATGGCCGCTTTAGTTTACTAAATTGCAATTTTAAATTTCACGCAAAGTATCCTGTTGAATACGCCGCGGTATGATGACGCGTACGCGTGACGTCACAGATTGTAGCGGACATTTTGACCCAGCACCGTTCCCAGCTATAAATCGTCTGCTTTAATCGCATGTTTCCACAGTATTCTGGACATCTGTGTTGCTGAATAATTTGCAATTTGTTCAATGAATAATGGAGACGTCAAAGAAGAAAGATGTAGGTGGGAAGCGGTGTATTGCGGCCGCCTTTAGCAACACATATACAGTCGGTGATTCCTTGTTTACATTCCCGAAAGCTGATGGTGAAGCTTTACAATGGAATAGAGCGGTCAAACGAACATGGTTCCCTAACACATGTCAACTGGCAGGTTTCGGTGAGAAAATGATGGTATTAAGTCGGCTCTTACCGTAGTTATGAGCGGAGTGCAGCTGCGGACTCTCTTGCCTCCTCCCAACGGCCGCCCCCGACCATCGGATGCTTACACCGTGGAGGAGGGAAAAAAAATAAATATCAGCCCGGCTGCCTAACCTCGTCGAGAAACGTGGCTACCATCAAAGACACTGGCGGTCACCACACCCCTCAGACTTTCATGTACGACCATATAATCTCATTAAAACACTAGTAACACAATAAGCAGATAAGGGATCTTCCAGAATGATCCTAGTAAATTTGTCTAATAACATCTGAATCGCTCCCACTGCCGGTGGCCATGATTATAAACAATGTTCAGATGTGAGGAGCTCCACAACCCGTGACGTCACGCGCACATCGTCTGCTACTCCCGGTACAGGCAAGGCTTTTTTATTGGCGACCAAAAGTTGCAAATTTTATCATCGATGTTCTCTACTAAATCCTTTCAGCAAAAATACAGCAATATCGCAAAATGATGAAGCATGTTGTATTGCGGCTGCCTTTAGCAACACAAACACAGCCGGTCTTTCCTTGTTTACATTCCCGAAAGCTGATGGTGAAGCTTTACTATGGAACAGAGCGGTCAAGCGAACATGGTTCCCTACCAAAAGTCCACCGGCAGGTTTCGGTGAGAAAATGGTGGTATTAAATCGGCTCTTAACGTAGTTATGAGCGGAGAGCTTGCGTCGTGCCTCCTGCAGCTGCGGACTCTCTTGCCTCCTCCAACCGGCCGCCCCGACCGTTGGATGCTCACACCGTGGAGGAGGGAAAAAAAAAAAAATCTCAACCCGGCTGCCTAACCTCGTCGAGAAACGTGGCTACCATCGAAGACACTGGCGGTCACCACACCCCTCAGACTTTCATGTACGACCATATAATCTCACTAAAACACTACTAACACAATAAGCAGATAAGGGATCTTCCAGAATGATCCTAGTAAATGTGTCTAATAACATCTGAATCACTCCCACTGCCGGTGGCCATTATTGTAAACAATCTTCAGATGCGAGGAGCTCCAAAACCCGTGGCGTCACGCGCACATCGTCTGCTACTTCCGGTACAGGCAAGGCTTTTTTATTGGCGACCAAAAGTTGCAAATTTTATCATCGATGTTCTCTACTAAATCCTTTCAGCAAAAATACAGCAATATCGCAAAATGATCAAGCATGTTGTATTGCGGCTGCCTTTAGCAACACAAACACAGCCGGTGTTTCCTTGTTTACATTCCCGAAAGCTGATGGTGAAGCTTTACTATGGAACAGAGCGGTCAAGCAAACATGGTTCCCTACCAAAAGTCCACCGGCAGGTTTCGGTGAGAAAATGGTGGTATTAAATCGGCTCTTAACGTAGTTATGAGCGGAGAGCTTGCGTCGTGCCTCCTGCAGCTGCGGACTCTCTTGCCTCCTCCAACCGGCCGCCCCGACCGTTGGATGCTCACACCATGGAGGAGGGAAAAAAAAAAATCTCAACCCGGCTGCCTAACCTCGTCGAGAAACGTGGCTACCATCGAAGACACTGGCGGTCACCACACCCCTCAGACTTTCATGTACGACCATATAATCTCACTAAAACACTACTAACACAATAAGCAGATAAGGGATCTTCCAGAATGATCCTAGTAAATGTGTCTAATAACATCTGAATCGCTTTTTTTTGTCTAGTCCTTCACTCTTACTTTCCTCATCCAGAAATCTTTCATTCTCGCTCAAATTAATGGGGAAATCGTCTGCTTTCTCGGTCCAAATCGCTCTCGCTGCTGGTGGCCATGATTCTCATTTCAGTAGGCCTTTAAAAATATAAATGTTGGGAAATAACAGCATTTTCTTCGATACTAATATTCCTACATTGGCACTAACACTAAACGGGCGGAAAACAAACAAAAAATGCACGGAGACTTTAGTTGGAACTGATGTGCTGCAGCTTCAGACTGACAGTAAAAGCGGAGGTCCCGTTAGAGGGCAAGAGATAAGCGTTTGATGAATTGACCAATAGCGGTGTCACCCTGGCCTTCATATGTGCATAATGGACTATTCAGAGCAGCACTCCAGATCGCCTGCCAGGATAAGGCGGCCTAATGAATGGGAGAGACCCGGGCCGCTCTGAATGCGTCGCCTTTAATAAACGTAATAAAGACTTGAAT